>NW_003852430.1:16136830-16142042 GCF_000181295.1 Otolemur garnettii
ATAGCTTTCATATAAAAAGGTTTAAATTAGTTTCATAATAGGGGTGTGTACATTGGATACTTTTTCCTCCATTCTTGTGATACTTTGCTCAGAACACAAATTCAGTCTTAATAGACTTTATTTTTTTTAACTAAATCATAGCTGTGTACAATAATGCATTTATTGGGTACAATGTGCTGGTTTTATATGCAATTTGAAATACTTACAAATCTGATTAACAAAGATGGATATCACACAAAGTATCTTCTTCAGCAGTAATGAGATAAAGTTAAAAATCAGTAACAGAGGTAAAACTGTAATATCTAAATTTGTGGAAAATGAGCAACATACTCTTAAACAACCAATGTATCAAATAAGAGACCACAGGGAAATTAGAAAATACTTAGAGGTGTATAGTGACAAAATCACAAACTACCAAAATTTATAAAACACAGTGAAAGCACTGCTAAAAGGGAAATTTATAACTATAAATGCTCACATTAAAAAACAAGAAAGACCTCAAGTAACCTAACTTTACAACTTACAGAACTAAAAAAAGAAGAGCAAACTAAACTCAAGCCTAGTAGAAAAAAGGAAATAATAGTAAAGATTTGACCATAGATAAATAAAAAAGAAAAAAGGCAATAAAGAAAATCAATGAAACCAAGTGTTGGTTCTCAGAGAAAATCAATGAAATTGGCACACCTTCATCTAGATAAGTGGTTCTCAACCTTCCTGATGCTGTGGGTCTTTAAATACAGTTCCTGTGTGTTGTGACCCACAAGTTGAGAACTGCTGATCTAGAAGGACTAAGAAAAAAAAGAGAGAAGACTCAAATCAATAAATTAGAAATGAAAGTGAGGACATTGCTACCAAGTGTACAGAATTAAAAAGGATTATAAGAGAGTACTATGAATATGTCAATAAATGGGAAACCTAGATGAAATGGACAAATTCGTAGAAGCACAAAACCTATCAAGACTAATTATAAAAATTTTAAAATCTGCACAGACCTATAATTCTAGCAAACTTTTAAAGAACCAATAGCAATTTTTCTGAAACTTTTCAAAAATTTCTAAAAGGAAAGAGTACTTCCTGATTCTTTTTTTTTTCCTTTTTTTGTTTATTAAATGTTAGCTGTGTACATTAATGCAATCATGGGGTACAGTGTGGTGTTTTCATATACAATTTGAAATATTTTCACCTAATTATAGCCTAAGAATACTTCCTGATTCTATGATACCAGCATCATCTTTATGCCAAAGCCAAAGACACTGCAAAAAAACTAGACCAATATCCTTTGCGAACATTTAAAATTATCAACCAAGCACAAGCAAACCAAATTCAGCAGCAGAGTAAAAGAATTATACACCATGAACAGATGAGATTTATTCCTGCAATGGAAGGATGGTCCAACATACAAAAATCAATCAATAATACCCCACATTAACACAGTGAAGGGGGAAAGGAACATAATTATCAGAATTGATGAAGAAAAGATATTTGATAAGATTCAGCACTCTTTCACGATAGAAACACTCAATCATCTAGGACTAGAAGGAAACTAGCTGAATGTGATAAAAGGCATGTATGAAAAACCTAGAGCCAGTGTCGTACTCAGTGGTGGAAGACTAAAAGCTTTCCCTCTAAGGTCAGGAAGAAGGCAAGGGGGGCTGTTTTGTCACTCCTATTCAACATATGGTACTGGGAGTGGGCACTTAGTCAAATGAAAGAAATAAAAAGCATTCAAATTGAAAATGAAGGAGTAAAATTATCTCTGTTCATAGATGCTATGATCTTATATGCAGAAAACCCCAAAGATTTCACCACTACCAACAACAACAAAAAATACTCTTAAAGAAATAATAAATAAATTTACCAAAGTAGCAGCATACAAAGTCAACACACAAAAATGAGTTGCATTTCTCTACACTAACAATGAAGAACTTAGAAAAGAAATAATGAAAACAATTTAACAATTCCATTTATAATTTCTTCATAATTTACTTGTTTAAGAATTAAGCAATGAAGGTTACAAAATGTTGCTGAAGGTGAATAAGATGTAAATAAATGGAACACATCCCATGTTCATGGTTTTGAAGACTTAATTTTGTCAAAATGTCAGTACTATAGATCTTTCTCAAAATGTCAATGATGTTGCTTATAGAAATAGAAAATACTAAAGTATGTGTGAAATTACAAGGGACCCCAAATTGCTAAAACAATTTTGAAAAAGAAGAACAAAGCTGGAAGACTCAACAATTTCTGATTATAAAACTTACTACAAAGCTAGAGTAATCAAAACAATGTGGTACTGATATAAAGACAGCGATACAGATCAATGGAATAGAATAGAAAATGCAGAAATAAAACCTTGTACATGTGCTCAAATGATTTTTGACAAGGGTCCTAAGACTGTTATTTAATGGGGAAAGTGCAGTCTTTTTAGCAAATAGTGTTAGGAAAATTGGATATCCATGTACAAAAAAATGAGGTTGGACCCATACCCAATACTGTCCACAAAAATAACTCAAAATGAACAAAAGACTAAAGGTAAAACCTAAAACTATAATATTCTTAGAAGAAAATGTAAGCAAAATCTTTATGACATTGGATTTAGCAATAGTTTTTTCTCTCTGACCTCAAAGGTACAAAAGGCAGTACATTCTGGGAGGCTGAGGCAGGTGGATTGCTTGAGCTCAGGAGTTTGAGACCAGCCTAAGCAAGAACAAGACCCCCATCTCTAAAAATAGCTGGGTGTTATGGCAAGTGCCATGAGAGGATTGCATGAGCCCAAGAGTTTGAGCTTGCTGTGAGTTATGACACCACAGCACTCTACTGAGGGCAAAGTGAGACTCTGTCTCCAAAAGAAGGGCAACAAAAGAAAAACTAGACAAATTCATAGAATTTTTTAAATGTGCTTCAAAAGACAAAGAGAGTAAAATCACATCAAATGGGAAAAATGTCTACAAATAATGTATCTGATAAGAGATGAATATCCAGAATATAGAGAGGATTCTTAAAACTCAACCATAGCAAATCTGAGTCAAAAATGAACAAAGGACTTGAAGAGACGTCTGTCCAAAGAAGATATACAAATGGCCACTAAGCACATGAAAAGATGCTCAATATTACTAATCATTAGGGAAGAACAAATCAAAACTATACTTCACACCCAGTAGGATGACTACTATCCAAAAATACAGCAGGCTCGGCGCCCAGAGCACAGTGGTTATAGCACCAGCCACATACACCAAGGCTGGTGGATTCGAACCTGACCTGAGCCAGCTAAACAACAATGATAACGCCAACAAAAAATAGCCGGGCACTGTGGCAGGCACTTGTAGTCCCAGCTACTTGAGAGGCTTAGGTAAGAGAATGTTTAAGCCCAAGAGGTTGAGGTTGCTGTGAGCTGTGACGCCTCAGCACTCTACCAAGGGCAACATAGTGAGACTCTGCCTCAAAAAAAAAAAAAAAAGAACAGCAAAATAACAAATGTTGGTAAAATTTCTTTGAAATGGTTCAGCCACTGTGATAAACAGTATGGGTATCTTGAGAGAGAGAGAAATGGAGAGCCCAGTATGGCTTCTTTTCCCTCAAAAAATTAAAATAGAATTACCATATGATGCATCAATTCCATATCTGAAAGCAGGGTCTCAAAGAGATACTTGTATACCCATGTTCGTAGCAGCATTAACTCAGTACCTAAAACATGGAAACAACCCAGGTGTCCCCTGATGGGTGAATGGATAAGCAAAATGCAAATACATACAAAGTAACATTATTCAGCCTTAAAAGAAAAGGAAATTCTGACATGTGCTCTAACCTGGATTAACCTTGAGGGCATTATGCTAAGAGAAATTGAACAGTCACAAAAATAAAAATATTGTCTGATTCCACTTATATGAGATATTTAAAGTAGTCAAAACATCATGGAGACAAAGTAGAATGTTGGGTACAAGGGCCCAGAGGGATTATTATTTAATAGATACAGTGTTTGTCTTATAGGATGAAAGGCATTCTGGAGATGACTGGTAGTGATGGTTATAACATTATGAATATTTTTAATAACACCACTGAATACTTTTAAATGGTTAAAGTGTAAATTTTGTATTAAGTGCATTTTACCGCAGTGAAAAAAAATTGAGGAAAAAAAAATCTTTAAAAAGTCAAATGAAAGTACAAGTTCCCCAAACATACCCTACTTCATTAAGATTGTTGTGAAATTTAGGTAAATTCAAGCTCAGAGGGCTGGGCCCAGCCTAGGGACAATACTGGGAAAATTAACAAGTAGTATAAACACTGGCTCTTCTGTACACAACAGAGGCCCAGTGGGGACAGAAGTGGCATATTTGGAAATGCTTGAGAAACAAGTATCTTTGTAAGAGTTTTCTCATCACAACCAAACACTGTTAATCATGGCAGTTTTCTACACAAACATGTTCGTCTAACTAAAAGCGAGTCAGTGGTGCACGCTCAGTGTGCGGCATTGCGTTCTTAATAACTGTGTATTTCTGGTGACTAATGAAACCGATTTTTATTGTGGTAGCTTTCTGTAAATACATCTGCTGGCAGTGCCCACGGCTTTGTACAGCTCTTCTCCCGACGTCTATCTGCTGAGTGGAGGATCAGGCAGGGATAACCCAAATCTGACAGTTACTCTCTCTGCCATCACTCTGGGGATAAAATTTAGGAACTCCAGATCATGTAGCAGAGTGTGTGCCCAGATTCCAAGGACACTTAAAAGCCGGTGTTAATCTCCTATATTTTGTAAAGTCATCAAAACCAAAAGGGAGTGAGCGTTTTTAAAGTACCTTTTTCATTTATTAGGCTTGTGATTGCTTTTCTCCAAAACAATAAAACTTGCAGTGTATGCCACACACACACACACACAACTCATTTAACAAACGGCTAAAAAAGCTGTGCAAGACAGCACAGCACGTGTAAAATAGAGCCAAGATTCCAGCCTCGGCCTGGCTGCCTACAAGCCTGGGTTGTCTTCAGGACTTCCAGCTGTCTCTCCTTCTCTTGCTTCTTTCAAGGCTGACAGGTGTAGCGAAGTGTATGGGCCACTAAGGTGCTTATGTCCAAGGCTTCTTTTTATTTATTTTTCTTAGAGACAGAGTTTCACTTTATCGACCTTAGTAGAGTGCTATTGCATCACAGCTCACAGCAACCTCCAACTCTTGGACTTAGGTGCTTCTCTTGCCTCAGCTCCAGAGTAGCTGGGACT
>NW_003852430.1:16142121-16145206 GCF_000181295.1 Otolemur garnettii
GCTGGGTTCGAACCCACCACCCTAGGTATATGGGGCAAGTGTTCTACCCACTGAGCCACAGCTGCTGCCCCAAGGCTTCTTTTTAGTTCCACATATGCCAAGTGATGCTCCAAACTTTTTCTAAGGTTTTTTTGTTTTTTTTTTTTTTGAGACAGAGTCTCATTGTCGTGCTGGGTAATGTCATGTTATAGCTCACAGCAACCTCAAACTCTTGGGCTTACGAAATCCTCTTGCCTCAGCTTCCATAGTAGCTGGGACTACAGGCACCTGCCACAACACCTGACTAGTTTTTCTACTTTTCTTAGAGATCGGGTCTCACTCTTCCTCAAGCTGGTCTCAAACTCTTGAGTTCAAGCAATCCACCTGCCTCAGCCTCCCCCAGGGCTAGGGTTACAGGTACGAGCCACCACACCTGACCTTTAACACTTGGTCACAGGATAAGTTCATTTCCTTTTTTATATATAAGGAGTTCTCATTACCAAGTT
The DNA here is from genome assembly GCF_000181295.1 of Otolemur garnettii. Lineage (NCBI taxonomy): Eukaryota > Metazoa > Chordata > Mammalia > Primates > Galagidae > Otolemur > Otolemur garnettii. Next base: position 16,142,607 of record NW_003852430.1, read on the forward strand.
ATCACAAATGGATATCAGTTCAGACCACTAGAAGTTCTTTGTATCAAGAATTCAAAAAACTTTTTGTAAACAAAAAGTAGCCTGACCCATGGTATAGAGAAGAAGTGGAAAGCTTTATCTTCTGGTCTCAGCTCCGTCTGTTCAGGAGGCATCACGCTGTTGTAGGAGCTTCGTGTCTCCAGGTCACTCTACTGTGGGAAGTTTCGCTTTGGTTTGTTTTGATTTCATAGCCTGAGGTTGTATGTTTTAACATTTTGTTTTCCTCCTACTTGAGGAAATATCATTTGGATTTAAAATCCTCTCTATTGAATAACTTTTTGCCTTCCAGAATAATGTTAAAATATTTATTTTAGGCCTCTAAATGCAAATTGTTCATCACATTGCAAACAGGCGACCTCTCCATTTATTGGAAGCAGTGTACATTATTGGCGAAATTTTCATTGAAGGTTGTCATTTCTAAAATTGCCAAGCCATAGGCCATAAAAGGAATGCCACTGTACATTTTAGCAAGACAGAGACTGTCTCGGTACAGTTGCTCCTGTATCCTCTTTGCATGTTAGAAGGACGCCAAACCGCAAATGGATTGTGCTATCGTGGCTGGATGTGTGCTTGAACACATGGCCGAATGTCCTTGTCTTTCCAAACAGCTGGACATCTGACACCTTCTGAATAGAAGATGCACATATTTGCTGTTTATGCTTCATGTCACAAAACAAACCTGGGTTTACTGCATCCCTGCACAGTGAATCAGTTCTTGAAACGTGTACAAAGCCAATTCAAGCAGATCTAATTATGTCTTCCATGTCCTAGTAGCGTTTACTATTTAAAGAAAAGTTGCAGTGAATCCCTTTGTAAAGTGAACCATCCCCTTGAAAAGTTATTAGCAACTACACCAGTGATCTGTTCCGTGTTTGTTTTCTTTTTCATGTAGGTACATGTGGGGGGTTTCATTACTGTGTAACTATATACGATCTAACATGGTATTGAAAGATTAGACAGGTTGTTGCCATTTCCCATCTACTGGTATTATAGAGGATGGGAAAATCAGCCACAAACACGTTCTACCTGCAAAGCAGAAAGGTTTGCACATGAAACTATAGATTTGACATGGAGTGAAATGATGTCATTCTTCACATTTCAAGCTTCTAGAATTAAACATTGTAAGAGGGGATAACAGAGCCTGGGGATGAGAATCCATCTGAGGATATTAAATGTTCCTTTTGTAAAGCAAGTGACAGAGGATGGGACATGAAGCAGTCAGATACGAGGGATGAGAGATGCTTCTGGAGATGTATCACGTCCCTGTAATTTACTGTCGAAAGCGCTCAGAATATCCCAATGAACGTTGAAGACTGCAGTTATTTTCCTTTGCTTCTCTTTCATCAAGAAAAATGCAAATAAACTCTAAAATGATTCATAGAGACTAACGACCCTCATCAATCCGCTGACGACTGAAAAGAAACAGCGGGAGTACTTATACACCTACACGGAATCTTAACTGAGGGATAATAATATAGTAAGTCAGTTGCCCTGTGAAAAGTATTTCAGATTATTAGAGGAAAGAGTTGTTCAAGTTAAAGATAATGAAATTGTGCCTGAAAAAGACCACGTCTCTATCTACAATTTGCACATTTTTGATGCAAGCATCAATGTCTAACCAAGTGGCTCTGTCTGTACCACAGAACTTCTCTGTACAATTTTGTTTCAAGACTTGACAAGCAGACATCCTTAGAACTATCAGTGAGCCACACTCAACCAGGTCCCCCATGACACTTAGCTATGGTGTCCTTTTGAGCCCCACAGAAGTAGATTCGACTGAAAGAGAATGAGAGGAATAAAGTAGCATGGAAAATAATAGAATCCGAGGTGGCTGGCAATAGAAAGAAGAAAACCCTTTCATTTCCACCACTTGAAACCTGGGCCAAACACCCGCCTTCCTGGAATAAACTGCCTCCTTCCTCTAACTTATTCAAGTACTGTCTACTTAACACTGAATCTTCTCTCTTGTCCATTTACTTAACAAGATTTCTGTAGTGCCCAATATAGGCCAGATATTCCTTTAGGAGCTGAGGATCCAGCAAGAAGGAAACAGGCAAAATCTCTGTTCTCGTGGAGCACACATTTTTGTGGAGAAGACCTACCGTAAATAAATAAGAAAATCAACATATTAAGTATTATAAGTAAAAGGAAAGCAAGAAAAGAGACTAGATCATGGAGGGGTGTTTCGATAGTGTGTTCAGAGCAGTCACAGAAAGGAGTGGCATCACAGCAGAGACTTGAGGGAGGCGAGGCGAGAAACCCTGCGGAGATTAGGGGAAAGGACATTCCAGGAAGGTGGAGCTTCCAGGACAGGGCTCTGCCCACTGGGACAAGGAAAAGCAAGAAGACCAGAGCAGCCCAGGGGGGCAGTGAAGAAAAACAAGGCACCAGTTCGATTGTACAAAACTTGAGAATAGAATTCAGAGCTGATTTAGCAACAGCACTCAATATAGTATTAGCAAATAGCAAATTATCCATAAATATTTGATGAAAAGAGAATGACCCGTTTTTAAGCTCTGCAACGTTAATATTGGAATTTTCGTAGTATGGATCTGGTACCA
>NW_003852430.1:16145460-16152864 GCF_000181295.1 Otolemur garnettii
GTATGTTGCCCCCTGCCGCCACACAGCCCCAGGTTCCCTCCCCCTGCCACACGCAGTCTGTGTTGTCTGTGGGTTCCCCCTTTGCTCACTGCCCCGCTGCTTGGGACCCACCGTCTTGCTCTGCCCCGTATACCTGAACTCTGGATTTCCCAGTTGGTCTCTGATCCTGTGGATTTCCACAGATTTTCAGATATTTTCCCAATTTCTCTATACCCTCTCTCCTAGGTTCTCCAGGTCCAGTCCCTTAACTCACTCAGTTTTAACCTAAATATATAGTATATTTGATTGCTACATTCAGCCTCTGTGCTGGGCCCAGGGACCCCAAATGTGAGTGAGGTATTTCCCTGCCTGGGAAGAATTCGTTGTCTACAGCATCTTATTATCTATAATCTTTGACTGCCTGCAGAAAAAATAAAATAAAGTTATGGTGAAATAGTAAAATTAGGAGATGAAAGGAAAAAATGGGTTAATTCATCATTTTTTCTAAATTCCCACTTTAAGACATTTCACGTGAGAAAATAAACCTATCTCGAGGCATCTTTTTCTCATGAAGATCACGAATGAAACGATCAAGGCTGTTTTCAGTATCTCTCTTCTAAGCATGCTTCTCTACTGAATATTGGTTTGGCACAGCACAAAACCAAAAGCTGGAAGCAACAAGGTGAGTCCCACTGCTCCCCGTGCAGGCCCAGACATCAGGGGCCGTAATTAAGGTGAGAAGACACATGATGCCTCTGCAAAGTAGGTTAGAGAAGAGTTTTCCAAGCTGTAAACGGCAGCTTGACAAACAACATAACAGGCCGATTCGATGAAAATGCTGTAGACCTGGCTTCCTCTGGGGGTATAAATCACAGTGAGTCCACAGAACATTACTGGAAAATGGAGAACAGAAAAGAGACCGTGCAAGTGCTGCAGGCCCTCCAGCCTTGGCTCGCTGAAGACTAATTGAAGGACATCAGGGTTGCAAGATCTCAGCATCCTGGGAAAACCTGGAAAACCCTCCTCAAGAGGCAACATCGCAGAACAGCCTCAACAAAGAGATGGAGACCTCAGACCACAACACCCTGCAGGGAGAGCAGGAGGGTGGCAGGTGAGGGGATGGCACCCCTGTGAGTGCAGGGAGGAGGGAGGACTCACTCTGGCTCTCACTCCCCCCCTCTTTTTCTCCCAGCACTTTTTTTTCCAACTCTCTCCGTTTTGCAAATGAATAAACATTGATCAGGTGAAGTCAAGTACAAATAATATCAAATGCAACCCTAAGAGAAAGAGAAATCTCATAATTGGGGGGCGGGTGGGTGTTATGCATGAGTGGAGAGGGCTGGTGAGCATTCCTGCTTCTTTGACCTAATGATAACAATGACTGGACAATTCATGAGTTAATTACACCTCTAGGAATCTGGAGGCTTGCCTGCCCCAGTCGGTCAACCCTCTTGCTAGAGGCTCCTTTCTGGGTCACCACCCATCTGGTCTTGATTTCACAGCAGAGGAGAACTGCATGCCCAGGATTGCTATAGCCAGGCAGGGGTAGGCATATAAGTGGCTGATGCAAATGGGCTGTGTGACGAGGTCAGGAAGCTTTTTCAGTCTGTAGAGTCCAGGAAAGAGTCCTGGAGAGCTCCAGGCTGGAGATCAGAAATGTGAAACGTCCAGCACAGTGAAGAGAAAAGTTTCCTTGAGTCACATCTGCAGACTGAAGGACTTTTTTTTTATGGTTAGCTGTTCCTTGATTCATTAATTCCTTTATTTGCTCCTCAGATAGTCCCTGAGCCCCGGTGAAGTCTGCTGAGAGCCATAGGCACAACACACATCATATGGCAGCTGCACGCTCACTCATCCCTGGCTGTGATGATTCTTTGAAATTATTTTCCTAGTTAAATCAGGTGAAGAATTTGGGGAACTATGCAAACACAGTCTATCTGCTACCTTAGGTTACCTTAAGGCAAATTACCTCATCCACAATTTACACAGTTGTAAATAGGGTAATGATGTTAATGTAACCTGGAAATCAGAGATGATTTTTCCCAAATAGTAGCCACTGAGCATAACCCCACTGGCCTGGCTGAATGCAGCAAGCCTGAAGGAACGAAGTACTGCTAGATCTACCTTATTTATTTATTATTTTATTTTATGTTTTAGAGACAGGATCTTGCTCTGTCATCAGGCTAGAGTGCTGTGGCCAGAGCATAGCTCACTACAGGCTTGAACTCTTAAGCCCAAGAGATCGTCTCACCTCCCATGTAGCTAGGACTACAGGTATGCACCACCATGCCTGGCTAATTTTTTTTTAATCATTCTTTTGTAGAAATGGGCATCTTGCTATATTTCACAGGCTGGTCTGAAACTCATGGGCTCAAGCAGTCCTCCCACCTCAGCCTTCCAACATGCTGGGGTCGCAGGTGTGAGCCACTGAGACCCACTTCATCTTTTTTTAATTTTGAACAGTTGCTCTGCCTTGGAAGTTATTAATGAAGAATTCTCCCTAGCCTTTGTGCTGAAGACAGAGACCTATAGTAATGGGCACAAGTGATCCATCTTCAGCATCACCATATTTGGTGCAAAGCCTTTCTCTCTACCTGTAATGTGTGATAGGGTGCCATTACCTTCACCTTGACATAGGTGACACCCAGGATCACTGAAGCATTCCCTAATGGAATTAGACATATCTTTTTAACTATATATATATATATCTTATTAGGATTGTTGTCTTGTTTGGTCTCTGTTTGAAAAGTTCCAAAGGTTTAGAATGGTTTGCCCTAGTTCTATGTTTATCATAAAACCTGTTTTTTCAGTGTGAAATCTCACTCAAAACCAGGCTTTTTGGCAATACATACATCACACTGTGGTAACAAAGCCAGTGTTTGAGTGGGCAGAGTTTGCCTGTTCTGCCTATTCAAAAGCACACCTCGTATTCTGCTTGCTGATACATGATCTTTCCAAGAGAAAGACTCAGCACACAAGCTTCGTTGGCGGTTCTCATCTTTTAGGTCAAATAAACGAAAGGATTAAAAATCTCTATCAGATCATGGCTTGGCGTCCACTTCATCCAGTCAAACTTTTCTATTTTCCTTTTACCAAGCTATGTTAAAGAAGTCTTTAGGCTTTACAAACGTATTTTCAAAAGTTCAGATTTCTAAAATTAGCATAAATTTTGATACAAGAACCTTTTGGGCAGTTTAGATTGAAAAATAATGTCCTGTTTTGCAAAAGTTAGAAACCAATTTTAAAACTGTTACAACAGGGCATACTAGCTATATCTTTTATTTAAAATATAAGATACTCTGACACAATAATTATAAAATCTCTTTTTCACCTTATTTAACTCACCTGACAACTTCTCAGTATATAAAATCTATATCATTTAGATTATTATATCCTTTCCTGTTTTTTAACCTAAAGTGCAATTCCACGTCATTTTCAGAATTAAAACATTCATTTTCAGACTTTTGTCTTAAGAGGAAAATACAAACTCTTTTTCCTACTCTCCTCTCACAGCAGAGAACCCTCCTGCCATCAGAGTGTGGGGGACTTTCTCCACACACCAAGCAAGCTGTCATTTCTGAAGATAGCAGCAGATCCCCCAGGTTGAGGGCTAGTCCCCCCACTTTAGACACCAGTCAGAAATGTCAAGTTGTTTTACTTGTGCTGCTTCTTTTCCTTTAAACCATGCAACAATGTCTTCTATTATGTATGAGGGTTTTTTTTTAATTATTCCCCCAGTCTCTCCATACACAGGCAAAAATGAGTGTGTTATTTAACATAGTAGAACTTGCTAACTTAATCATTGCCTATAGAAGGGAAAATTATCCCCAAAACATGCTTAACCAGGAGGCCAGTTGATCTGCTGGCGTCCAAGACCATGCAGGTGAACATGACACACAGATTATCCCATCTGGACCTGCAGTCACCACCATTCCGTGACCTTTCTCAGACCAGATCAGCTGTGCATTTCTTGCTGACAGTTGTGATGAGAATGCTTTCATCATCTGCTACTGCGGAATGCTGGCATATGTGTTTCTTGGGTATCCCCAGAAGATGTGTTGGTGCTTGAGGGGAAATGTCACGGAAAGCAAGACACAGGTCACCCACAAAAATGATTTTAGCTGGGATTTCCTCACAGATGAGCTTACCAAAGATCTTGGCAACAGGCCCAGCCAACTGAACCCTGGCAGTCTCACCTGCCATCCTGGCCTCCCTGCCGAGGCAGGCGGTGGCGGGGAGAAGCTCAGGAGGGAGAACAAAAAGAGTCTGCAGAGGGAGGGAGCATGTGGCCAAGCCTTTACTCCAGCTTCTAATGACCAGTTACAAATCAGGGTTCCCATGACCCCTTTCTTGACTTGGATTAATTTGCTGGAATGGCTCAATGAACTCAGGGAAACAGTCTGTTTACTGGTTTATTATAAAGGACCTCACGCAGAATGCGGATGAAGAGATGCAAAAAGCAAAAGGCTCTAGGCCGTCTTCCACGCCCTCCTCCAGCACCCCACCCTCGCAGAACCGCTCCATGTTCAGCTGTCTGGAAGTTCTCTGAACCCCATCCTTTTGGGGTTTTATGAAGGCTTCATTACATAGGGGTAAGTGATGAAATCATTGACCATTGGCAATCAAGCTGGCCTGCAGCCCCTTTCCCCTCCTCAGAGATTGGGAGATGGAGCTGGAAGTCCCAACCCTTAAATCCTGGCCTAGTATTTCTAGTGACCAACCCCCCACCCTGAATCTCCCTAGGGGTAGCCAGCCACCAGATAACTCATACTATTCAAAAAGACATCTCTTTGGAGATTCTGAGGATTTTAGAAGTTGTGCACCAGGAAACAAGGACAAAGACCCAACGTAATACATGTTTCACTGTATCACGGAACCTTGCCTCTCTTCTCACTTCCTGGCCTTTGCCACATCTCCTAGTGTAACTTCGACACTAATTTCCCTTAAAGGTGACTTCGTATGCACCAGTGCATGCACACATGTGTGCACACACACAAACGCATGCACCCACTCGGTCACATCCTGCAAGCCCACGATGCTAAACCACTCAGATTTTCCATGCACCCTGCCTCTGTGCCTTTATAAACAGCATTCCTTCTATTTGGAAAGCCCAGTCCTACCACTTCTTTTCACCACTTTGGTAATTCCTATTCCTTAATTCTCAGCTCATCTCTTCTTCTTGAAAGTTCTCCCTGAGTTGTTCCATCCCCTTCCTGTATGTCCCGGGGTCCCCACAGCTCTATAGGAGCGGATGTTCTGTCCATCACACCCTGGGATGGTTATGGGTTTCCAGATGAGTGTTTTATTTCTGTTAGACTGAAGTGGTTGTGAGAATAGGGACTGTCTGTCATTCATCTTTGTCATTTCCAGGGTGTCTCACAGTGCCCAGCATGTAGGAAAACCTCGGAAAATATGAGAATAACCTCACCATCCATTCTAAAAAAGCCAGTAGTACAATCCCAGCCTTTAGATCCTGTGTAATTCTGTTTTGCCTTTATAGAATTTTTCATTTTGGATATTCTCTTGTTTACTTGTTACTGTTTTTCCTTATTAGTTTCTAGCATCAGAATATAAGCTACCTAAGAGTGGGCCCTGGATTTTTTGTTCACCACTTAGCCTCAATGCCTAACACAAAATAGGTACACAGTGCCTGGAACAAAAGAGATGTGAGATAAAGCTATCGACCGCATGAAGCAGATGACTTGATCCAGGTGTCCTTCTCCCATACTAATACCAAGCTTTTTAATAAATTGGTATATAGTTTCAGTGCCTCCGTGGAGACATTAAAACACTCTGGTTTAAATTAATCTTGTAATTTTACCAGTATTAAATTCCAAAAACAATTTTCCACTCATCTAGAAGAACGAGAAAGATAAGCCTAATTAAGTAATGTGGAATCCAAGTTTCAAAATCTAAAATAAAGTGATTATTTGCTAATTTTTGCCTCTTTTTTTACCCTTCCTCATTTTCTTCTGAGTCTCATTTACCTTCCTGAGTCCAGGATAATCAATCATTTATGTTATTAAAGCAAATACTCTAATCTAATATCAAAGCCGACTGATCATTAACATTAAAGACTAATAGCATAACATGAGTCTGTGGACAACATTAAAAATGAATAAGATTATAGAACGCGAATTACTGCCGATGCCTAACCAGTTATTCAGCACTAATATATTTTAATTAAAAAGTCATTTAGTAATAACTGAGTCATTCATTAATGATCCCTAAAGGCAATACATGTATATATATACATACACACACACACACACACACAAATGTTTCTGAACAGCTTCCTATAACATTTTAGATCAACTGAGTCTAATAAAACAAAGACACAGTCACCACTCCCTGTTCAGACATCACATGATACTTTTATATTTCACTTTTGACACTTATTTTACCCTAAACCATACATTAAACAAGCATTTCTTGAGTACCTACTGTGTTCTGGGCTCAGTTCCTTCACTCATTCCTAATCTCATTCACATTTAAGTGAGAAACCTCAAAGTAAGTAAAATAAGACGCTAACAGAAGGAGTGACTTATTCTCCCACTGGCAGGTAGAGAAAGTTTCCAGAGGGAAGACATCTGAGCTGAGTCTAGCATCACAAAGGTCTAGGTCAGTCTGGCTAGTTTTTATGGGGGTCAAGTAGATGAACAGAAGATCAGAGGAAGGTTGGAACCAGAGAATAACCTAGTTTTCTAAGTAGAGTCATTTGAATTTCATGCTGTACGTGATGGAAATTGAAAGGAGGCCTTTAAGTAGCATGATGAGCTGATGAAATTTGCTTTTGAGAAAGAAATTCTGACTACTACTTGGAGAATAACTGGAATGGAAAAGAAAAGGTGGAACACGGGAAAGAAGGGCAACTGCTGCATTGCTAAACAGGACTGGACTGAAACAGAGACAGAGAGCTGGAGAGGAAGGGCTGATTCAGGGACATTTCTGGGCCAAGCCAACAAAGGGTAGCGATTGAGGTAAGAGAAGGCAGGTGACGAGGTCTGTGCTTTCTGTCTTCACAGTATGGTCAGATAGTGATGTCCTCAGCCAAGACTAAGAACACAGGGCACTGGACAGGTTCAGAGGAAATGCAGGCTGGTCTTCAACATATGTCAGTTCATTTGGGTACCATCAGGAAGGATTGGGAATATTTATCTAAGGTCAAGGAGATAAAGAATCTGGATTTGCAGTCATCCTAATACTCTTTCCCTTGTAGGTTATGGTTTTCTTACGTCTGACTACTTTCAGAATTTTCTCTTTCATCTTAACTTTGGTGAGAGGAATGGGTGGAGGGAGGGGGATTGGAGGGATCACTTCTGAGGTTTATCTTACAAGGGTACAAGTGAATCTTTCTAAGAGTAGCATGTGAACGTTTTAGAACAATAACTAAGAAAATGGCATGAAGGCTATGTTAACCAGTTT
>NW_003852430.1:16153709-16158746 GCF_000181295.1 Otolemur garnettii
GACAGCTTGAGGCTCTGTCTCAAAAAAAAAAAAAAAATCAAGCAGCCTTTCCTTTAAAATTCAGACTTGAGAAATTTTATTAGATGCCTTCCCAGAACCACATACATCATCTTTAATCCTGACTATTAATTTATAATAGTCTTCATAAAAATAAGTCTTGGTAGTCCTAGATGATGGGAGCACCATTGATGATGGGAATCTTCTTCCCTTGATGAACCTATGGATTAAAATTTCACCAAGATGCCTGGCACAGTGGCTCGTACCAATAATCCTAGCACTCAAATTCCTTGAGCTCAGGAGTTTGAGATCAGCCTGAGCAAGAGTGAGACCCCATCTCTACTAAAAATAGGAAATTAGCCAGGCAGGTAGCAGGTCCCTGTAGCAGGGACCTGGTAGCAGGTCCCTGTAGTCTTAGCTACGTGGGAGGGTGAAGCAGGAAGATTACTTGAGCCCAGGAGTTTGAGGTTGCTGTGAGCTAGGCTGATACCACAGCCTTCTGCCCTGGGCAACAGCATGAGACTCTGTCTCAAGATGAATAAATAAATAAAATTGCACCAAGGATCCTTAATTTCTTTAACAAGCTCACTAAGAATCATTTTTAAGCCTAAATCTAAGATTTAAGAAATAGGAAACTTTAGGGTGATTGCCATCACCTGCTGCTGCCAATTTTACTGCAGGACAAAGGGATGGAGTTTTTTAAGAACTAGAGCACCAGAGAAGGCTTAGTATTTTTTATCTTCATAAATGTCCAAGGTTATGGAGGCTCAGTGCTTTGCAGGAATATAGCCAATACTCTTTCTCAGCAATCTCTGGGTCAATAACAATTGCCTCCTAACACATCAGGTAATGTCCTGCCACTTGAGAGCAACTCATATAAGCTGTTGTGAATTGTCAGCAGTCGGGCCTCAGCCACAAGCCTCTGGCATCAGTAATTCTGGCCAAATACCTGAGGAGCAAATATCAATATAGTGGTTCAATCACTGGCACAAGTATCTGCCCTCTAGGCCAGAATTATTTCAAAGGACAAAAATTATGAACCAAGAATAAAAGCCTTAGGTTAATGTCAAAATTTGGGACTTGCTGGAGATGAGGACAGAAAGGCAAAAGAGAAGAATTAATTTCTCCAAGACAAAAAAGTCCATCTGGAATGAGGAATTACTCTTTCTCTTGACTCAGTATATTCAGAAATACAGAGGGATGAAATGAAATCTCAACATGATTTGACCCTACCCAGAGCCAGCATTCATTTTTATGTTTCTTTCAATTGCCAGGCAACATTTTTTTTTAATTATAAAATGGAACTTTCTAACCACTATAGTGACTAGCCACTTTTTATAAGACCGGCATCTCAGATGAACAAAAGCATTATTCAAGTAAGTTCTCTTTCTAGCAGATAAAATATCACCAAAGCAAATAACCACATTCAACTTGTATGAATCAGGGCCCAGCCTACGGATGCTGAGTGCCACTCTGTGTGGTGACAGTCCTCCCACTGCCCTCCTTCCCTCCACCACAGTGTCTTTCTCTACTGCAGACTTCAGTGTTCAAGTAATAATATCAGTTATAAGCCATATGCTTTTCTTAACATCTTGAACACTCAACATTTGGATGAGAGACAGGGAAAGACAGTAAGATTTTGCCCTAATCTCATCAGTAACATTCTCACTTTATGGTCACTCTTTTACATGTAGCCCAAAGTCAGAAAATAAAAGAAATTTGAAGTATCTTCTCCCCAGCTTAGGTTTACCCACTATCTTCATACTACTCCAGAGACATCTGAACCAGACATTTATCAAATTTGAAGGAAACAATTGCAGTTTTACCGAAACTCTTGCAATATAATCGATGCTCCAGATTTCCAGCAAGAAGAATTTGAGCAGTTGACTATGATCAGCAAGCATTTTGTAGGGTTTTATATTCAACCAACTCATAAATAAAAGCATTTCAAGTGTTGTGAATTTCCATTCACACTTATCTTGGGAAGTATATAAAAATAAGACACAAGATGATTCTTCCCATATCTGCTGTTTTTCCTTTCTTTACTGCCAATAAACAATATCCAATCTAACATTGTTTCTCATCACCTCAAAGCTATCCTTGGAGATTTGACAGTTCATGGCCACATTAAAGACTAGGACTGAGGAACTGTGAGTTGGCATTTGGCAGTGAGCAAAATAGTACCCACATGAAGGTTCTGATCATTATGGAAAATCATCTAATGAGGATATGATACATTTATATTTTCAAGCTTCTGCTTTTAGCATGTGTCAGGGAATGCCTTGTTCTCAGCTTAGATTTTCATTCCTATTCTCTTGCCTAGAATAGACACACATATGAGTCTTGTCCCAGTTTCCATGTTCTGCTCTTTGGATCATCTGTGGGTGCCCAGCTCCTCTCAGAGACATCTCCCATCTTTACCAAATCCTGATGAGGGATGAAAGCATCTGTGGTGAGAAGACGCAGAATCCAAGCTGGTTATGCCTGGGGCCTTTGTCATGGAATATGCTTTCCCATTTCTCACAAAGTAAAAGCCAAAGTTCTGACAATGCCAGAGAGTGGCCAAGATGGTAGACTAGAAACAGCCTGCACGTGGTGCCCTCACAGAGAGGATCAAAAGTGGTCAGTGGATATTACCCCTGGATCCATCATCTAAGAGAGAGCCATTGGGAACCAACAGAGAGATGATTGGGGGCTCTAAAGCAAAGGAGAGGGAAGGGAGGTAACCCACTTGGTAGGATCAGAAGTACAAAGGGAAGGCACCCAAACCTGGGGAAGGGACAAAGGAGAGGACCCTGAGGCTTCACACTTCCCCACAGAATTGCAGTCAGAATTGCAGGAGGCCTTCTCCATCTCAGCAGGCTTCTGGACTGATACAAGGACCTGACTGGAGACTGTGAAGTGGCATTGCTCTGGGAAGAGGGCACAGCAGGACTCTGCTGGTTCACGAACCATGGGAATTGTGGCTGGCACTACTTGAAGATCCCAGTCCAAGAGTACTGCATTTCCAAGCTTGAAGAGAAGGCTTTGAAATTAACACAGTCAGTGAAAAATGTATAAAAAAAAGAATCAAGAAGAATAAACAATCTCTTCAAGAGATATGGGATTATGTAAGACAGTCAATTATAATAATCATAGGTATCTCAGAGGGTAAAGAAGAAAAAGCATCATGCATGGAAAACCTATTTGAAGGAATAATTGAGGAAAATTTCCCCAGAATCTCTAGAAAGTAGACATCTATACACATGATGGTCTTCAAACACCTGGAAGATTCATAATAAATAGTCAACATTGTGAACAAAATCAAAGTGAAGGAGAAAATCCTACTGCTTGATGAAAGCATCACATAACATACAAAGGAAAACCCATCAAAGTAATAGCAGACTTCTCAGCAGAAACCTTTATAAGCCAGAAGAAATTGGTGTCCCATTTTTAGTCTTCTCAGATTAAAAAACCTTCCAGACAATAATTTTACATACTGCAGAACAAAGCTTCATAAATGAAGGGGAAATAAAGTATTTTCCAGACAAAAGATCACTAAGGGAATTTGTCACTACTAAACCTAGCCTACAAGAAATGCTTAAAATACAATATATAGGAAACAAGTACAATCAATACCAACCAAAACAGACATCCAAAAGTTAAAACCTGCAGTTCTTATAAAACAGTAACACAGGGAGAAAACAAAATAACTAGGTAACAATCAACATGATGAACACAACAGTATCTCATATAACAATACCAATCGACTGTAAACAGTGTTAATGTTCCTCTTATATGACATAAATTGGCTGAATGGATTTAAAAACAAACAAACAAATATATGCTGTCTACAAGAAATGCATTGAACTCTTAAAGAATTCACAGAGTCCAAGTAAAGTAGAAATAAAATATTCCACACAGGGCGGCACCTGTGGCTGAATGAGTAGGGCACTGGCCCCATATACCAAGGGTGGCAGGTTGGAACTGCAACAAAAAAATAGCCAGGCATTGTGGCGGGCACCTGTAGTCCCAGCTACTTGGAAGGGTGAGGCAACAGAATCACCTAAGCCCAACAGCTGGAAGTGGCTGTGAGCTGTGACACCATAGCACTCTACCGAGGGTGAAAAATTGAGACTCTGCCTCTTAAAAAAAAAAAAAATTCCACACAAATGAAACTGAAAGTGAACAGAAGTAGCTATTTTTATACCAGATAAAAAAGACTTTAAATCAACAATGGTTAAAAAAAAAAAAAGACAAAGACAATCATTATATAATGATAAAGGGAACAATTCAACAAGAAGATATAATAATCCTAAATATAGGATGGCCATAAAGTTTATGAATTTCACAAACTTTATGGCTATCATATATATATGCACCTAACACAGGGACCCCCAGATTCATAAAACAAAGTATACTACATGTAGGCAAAGAAATAAACAAAAATTCATAATAGTCAGGGACTTCAGCAAACCACCGATAGAACTGAACAAATCAAGGCAGAAAAATCAACAAACACTGTATTTAAATGGGACTCTAGAACAAATGACATTTACAGAACATTGTTCCCCAAAACTGCACAATATACTTTCTTCTCATCAGCACATGAGACATTTTCTGAGATAGATCTTATGTTAGGCCACAAAACAAGTCTCAGCAAATTTAGAAAAATCAAAATCATAACATACATCTGTTCTGCGACCACAGTAGAATAAAACCAGAAATCAATTTCAATAGAAACTCTCAAAACTGCACAAACACATAGAAATTAACCTGCTGAATAATTTGTGGATTGATAATGAAATAAAGATGTAAATCCAACAATTTTTTTAATTGAATGATAAAGATGACACAATCTTCCAAAATCTCTGGGATACAGGAAAAGCAGTGCTAAGAGAGAAGTTCATTGCCTTACATTCCCACAGAGACAAAAACAGGAAGATCACAAACTAATAACCTAATGTCACGGCTCAAGTAACTAGAAAAAGGTGAATAAACCAGACCTGAAGTTGGTAGGTGAAAATAAATTATAATAAAGATCAGAGAAGATGGCTCGGC
>NW_003852430.1:16158984-16168680 GCF_000181295.1 Otolemur garnettii
GTCTCAAAAAAAAGAAAAGATCAGAGAAGACTAAAAGAAATGGAAAACAAAAAATAATGCAAAAGATCAACAAAAAAAGTTGTTTCTTTGAAAAGATAAACAAAATTAATAGACCACAAGCTAGATTAGCTATAAATAGAAGAGGAAGGACTCAAAAAGCTCAATCAGAAATGAAAAAGGAGTCATTACTGAGATAGAAACTGACAAGCACTTCTTTAGGCATTACTTCAAGCATTGCTTAATTGTGCAGTTAAGGACAATTAACTTATAAGGACAATATGACTTAGGCATTGCCTAACTAAGTGAGGTCTCAAAACTTTGTTTCAAGCTACCCTGATCCAAACAAGACCCAGGCAGGAAAAGTCCTAACCAGTTAAGCTAAGAGGGCAAAGAAACTGACCAATCCTTGAACTTGCAGCTTCATTATACACTTCATTATCATAAAGGTCTCGAAGGAAACCTCCCACTCCTATCATGCACCTGATGCTGTGACATTTCCTGTTTGGCCATGTTTAGTCAATAAGAGGACATCGCTCTAATTCCAGGAAATCACTCCCCCTTTCCAAGAAATAACATGAATATTCTTACCCCTTGTTTAGCCTATAATTTAGCTGCTTTAGTTGCTTAAATAGAGGAGCTAAAGGAACTGGTTCTCTTCTACAAGGAGAACTTGAGTCTACTCTGTCTATGGATTAGTCTAGACTTTCTGAGTAAACCTTGCTTTCACTTTATACTGTAAATTCACTCCTGAATTCTTTCTTGTGCAATGGCAAGAACCCACTTGGACTTCAATTGACTCATAGCATTAGGAGTCACTTCCTTGTGTCATTAAAACTGATAACACAGAAATCAAAAATATCATCCATGACTCTGTGAGAACTTCTGTGGTTACAAACTAGTAAATCATAGGTAAAATGGCTAAATTCTTGGAAACACACCCCCTTCTAAGCTTGAATCTTGAAGAAATAGAAATCACGAACAGACCAATAATAAATAAGTAGCAAGATTGAAACAGTAATATAAAAATCTCCCAGCAACAACAAAAAGCCCCAGATTAGATGGATTCACAGCCAGATTCTACCAGACCTACCAATAAGAATGATACTTATCCCACAAAAACTATTCCATAACATAGAGAAGGAAGAAATCCTCCCTAACTCATTCCATGAAGCCAACCAAAATCTGAAAAGGACACAACAGAAAAAGAAAACTACGGACCAATACACCTCATGAACATACATGCAAAAATCCACAGCAAAATATGAACAAATGGAATCCAATAGCACATCAAAAAAGTAATTTCACAAGAAAGTGGTTTTCATCCCAAGGATGCAAGGATGGTTCAACATATGCAAATCGATGAATGTGAAACACCACGAAAATAGAATTAAAAACAAAAACCATATGATCATCTCAAAGGATGCAGAAGAAGCATTTGATAAAAATTCAGCACCCACCCCTTTATGATAAAAATCCTTCAAAAACTGGGCATAGAAGGAAGATGCCTAGGAATAAAAGCCACATAGGACAAAGCTGCAGCCAGCATCATACTGAATGGGAAAAAGTTAAAAGTACTCCCCCTAAGAACTGGAACAAGATAAGGATGCCCACTGTAACCACTTCTGCTCAACTTAGTACTGGAAGTTCTAGACAGAATAATCAAGAAAGAGGAAAAAAATGAAGCACATCTAAATAAGGAAAAGGGATGTCAGACTATTATATCAATATAATATATGATATTATATTTTCAAAATCCTAAAGACTCTACCAGAAAAACCCTGTAATTGATAAATAAATTCAGTAAAGTCTGAGGTTACAAAATTAACATACACAAATCAGTAGTATTTCTATATACTAGTAATAGTCAAAGGTGAGAGTCAAATCAAGAACTTAATACCATTTACAGTAGCCTCAAAGAAGATAAAACATCTAAGAATAAATTTAACCAAAGAGGTGAAAGGTCTCTACGAGGAGAACTACAAAACACTGAGGAAAGAAATCACAGATGACCCAAATGGAAAATCATCTCTTGCTCATGGATTGGAAGAATCCACATAGTTCAAATGTCCATACTTCCCAAAGTGATTTACCGATTCAACTCAATTCCCATCAAAATGCCTATATCATTGGTGGCACCTGTGGCTCAAAGGAATAGGGCGCTGACCCCATATACTGGAGGTGGCAGGTTCAAACCCAGCCCCAGCCAAGAACTGCAAAAAAAAAAAAAAAAAGCCAATATCATTTTTCACAGATCTAGGAAAAAAAATCTTAAATTTTACATGGAAGTAAGCCCAAATAGTCAAAGCATAAAGAACAAATACGGAACTGTCATGTTATCTGATTTCAACTTATATTCCAAGGCCACGGTAACCAAAACAGCATGGTACTGGTATAAAATTAGAGACGTACACCAGTGGAACAGAATAGAAAACTCAGAAATAAAGCCATATAGACACAACCAACTAGTTTTCAAAAAAAACAGACCAAAACATACACTTGAATAAGGATGCCATATTCAATAAATGGTGCTGGGGAAACTGGATAGCCACAAACATAAGAAAAAACCTGGGACTTTGTCTCTCACCATATGCAAAAATTAACTCAAGATGGATTAAAGACATAACTGTAAGACCTCAAACCATAAAAAATTCTGGAAGAAAATATAAAAGAGACTCTTCTGGATATTGATCTTGGCAAAAAAATTATGACTAAGACCCCAAAAGCAAATAGTATTCCAACAAGGAAATATAATACATGGGACTTAATTAAACTAAAAGATTTCTTCACAGTAAAAGAAATAATCAACAGAATAGATAAACAACCTATAAAATGGGAGGAAATATTCACAGATTATATATCCAACAAAGAGCTAATGTCTAGAATCAACAAAGACACAAACAAACCAGCAAGAAAAAAGTATTAGTCATAAAGTGGGCAAAAGACATGAACAAACTTTTTTCAAAAGGAGGTAGACAAATGGCCAATAAACATATGAAAAAGTGCTCAACATCACTAATCACCAAGGAAAAGTAAATAGAAAACACAATGAGATACCACCTTGACACTGTCAGAATGACCATGATTTTAAAAAGTCAAAAAAAAAATAAATAAATAAATGTTGGCATGGATGTGGTAAAAAGGGAATGTTTATACAATGTTGGCAGGAATGTAAAATAGTACAACGTCTATGAAAAATAGTATGGAGTCCTCAAAGAACTAAAAGTAGACCTGCTACTCTGTTCAGCAATCCCACTCTTGGTGTCTACACAAAGGAAAAGAAGTCACTTTGCACAAAAGACACCTACACCTGACTGTATTACAGCACAATTCACAACCACAAAGACGCAGAGTCAACTTAAGTGCCCATTAACTGAGGAGGGTCAATGAGAAGGTGACACACATACCATCCTGGAGTACAACTCAGTCAGAAAAAGGAATGAAATAATGTTCTTTGCGCAACTTGGATAGAACTGGAGACCATTATCCTAAGTGAAGTATTTCAGGAATGGAAAAACAAATGACACATTTTCGCTAAACAAGGCATTTATATGGTCATAAAGTGGTGCAATGGACACTGAAAACTAAGAGGGGGAGACAAGGGAGGAATAAAAATCTACCTGTCAGGTACAACATACACTATTCTGGTGATTTGTATGTTAAAAGTCCTGATTCAGGCATTAGCCAATTCATTCATGTTACAAAAAACACTTGTATCTCCTCCATACCTGCTGGAAAGGAAAATAAGCCGTGAAAGGTGCTCCACAGTTTGGTCCTCCATTCCCATCTATCCCTCCACTCCTACCCAATGCTCCATTCCCATCTGTCCCTGGGCTCTCACCCAATGCTCCATTCCCATCTATCCCTGGGCTCTCACCCAATGCTCCATTCCCATATGTCCCTGGGCTCTCACCCAATGCTCCATTCCCATCTATCCCTGGGCTCTCACCCAATGCTCCATTCCCATCTATCCCTCTGCTCTTACTCAATGCTCCATTCCAGCTATCCCTCCACTCTTACCCAATGCTCCATTCCCTCTATCCCTCTACTCTTACCCAAGGCTCCATTCCCATCTATCCCTCTGCTCTTACCCAATGCTCCATTCCATCTATCCCTACACTCTTACCCCAGGCTCCATTCCCATCTATTCCTCTGCTCTTACCAGTGTTCTTTAGCCACCCTGTTTGCCTTCTTCCTCATTCACATCTTGGAGCCTCTGCACCAACAGATTCCTCTGCCCAAAAGCCTCTTCCATTAGGTACCTGCCTGACTCACCCCTGTAACAACTTTCCTGACTCTCAACAATTCTTTCCTGACTCAAAATCCTATCCTGACTCTCATTCTGCTCTACAGCACTTACCTTTCAACATTCTATGAAATGTAGCTTGTTCATTATATTAACTGTGTCCCTCCACAGAAAGCATCAAGTAGGCAGAAATTTTGTTTTGTTTTGTTTTACTGCGTTCACTTCTATATCCCCAGCATCTAGAAATGTACCTGGTTTATAGTAAGCACTCAGTAAATATTTAATCAATAGACTTATTTAACTGCTATAAAATTATTTCTATGTATCAGGCACTGTCCTAAGTACTATACAAATATTTATACACTTATGATAACAACCCTATTAATGATGGGGTTTATCCACATTTTATTGAAAACTGAGGCACAGAAAGGTGAAGTGAAATCATTGCCCACCTCACATAAGTGGCGAAGCTCTCCATGCTCCTAACCTCTGTGCTCTGCTGAACAAATAAAGGAAACAGCAGAGTCTTCATTTTCTCCACTTTGTCCCAAGCATCCCACTATGACCAAATTAAAGATCACAGTGTTTGATGCTGACCCCATCAAATCCCTGTGTTGGCCCACTGTTTACCTGCAACTTGAGGCTTTTTAGGTGTTCAGGGACCAATATCAAGGAGAGAGGGACAAGGAGGCGTATCTACTGGGGTAGGCCTGTCTCTTTTTTTGTAGAGGATCAGAACAGAATGTGCATATTCAGAGCAAGGAACTAGTGAAGCTAAGACAGTGGAAATGAGTCTCAAAACCCTTGGGTCAGCTATAGACCCTTCCTTCTGGTCCAGCTGGTCATGTTTCTGCTAGGCTAAGGGCTGCCTCCAGTCATCACAGGGACCCAGACTTCACCTGTGGGACAGACTGACACATATTTGCATATTTATTTATGCAGCTTGCTGTAGCTTATTGGAATGATTATCCCAATGTTTGGGAAACATTTAAGATGATTGAAAGGGGGTAATTAGAATTTAGGCTAAGGCAAATATCTCTTACCAATTTTCCATTGAGTCGATACTTGGGGAATCTCTGCTAACAAACTGTTGCCAAATAAAGATCCTGCTGGGTTTTCTTTAATTAATGAGACAGCTTGATTGTAATTATTCCATTAATTGTTTAAATGCAAATTAGTGCTATTAAGGATCTTGAAGAGTATTTCTTCTTAAATATGCTAAACCTTCCCCCTTGTCCTCTTATTATTGTTCTTAATTTGCCTAGTAAATCCTCTTTTAATAAATGGGACAAAAATAAGTATCACCCAAACTCTAGTGGAATTATCACAAATTCTGAATTAGTGGCGTCTGAATGGAAGTGATGAGTTGTATTTGAGCTCTTGAAGAAGATAAGATTCCGTCGAATCTACAGTTACTATGCAAAGTAGAACAAAACAAAAGGGAAAGCAATTTATAGTCTCTGATAAAATCCCAATCTTGGAAATATAAAGCTAGTCTTTGAACATTGTACTTTCAGCAACTCTAGATACTCTTTATGATGGTGGGGGGGTAGGGAAAACTTGGTTTAATCCAGTTCTATTTCCTGCCCGCCAAAATATGGGTCTGGGAGGTGGAGGAGCAGCAGGGAAGAGTCTACCTGGCTTCCACATCACACCTGCAAAGAGATTCCACACACAGGTGGGTGTGATGGCATTTCCTCCCTAGAGGCTATGTAGATGGGCCTAGAAGGTAAGCAAGGACGAAAAAGCAGGTTGCAGACAGGAGAGAGGCAAGAACTGTTTCCTTTCAGCTGAGGAAATTTCCCAAAGTCCCCCTCATTTGAAGAAAAGAATCTACCCCTGCGGATTCCTTGTTCCTTTTTCCTCCAGACCAAACTCCCCTGTTCACTCTGAGCCAGGCTGTAAATTTACTTCCAGTGCGCCTTGCTCCAGGACTTCCTTTGTCTAAATTTTACAAAAGGTCAACCTGACACTGCTGTATCACTTTCCATCTATTCAGGCACCCCATTGCTTAGCAAATGGTAAGAAGTGCACTTTCTCTCTCCAATGCATTCTTTTCTGGGGCCGACCTTTACTTCTGAAAAGACAGTTACTTTTGCCCAAAGCCGACTTCTTGTTTATGTCCTGTAAATTCAATATATGGGTCTATATGTCCACGCTTTGGTCACTAATTGTGCACAGGATGCTTTTATTTGTCAAAATGGTGAATTGGTCCTCTCATATATCATTCAGCTACTACCGTGGTCTCCAAATCAAGTGTCATGTTACCAAGTAGGAGGAATAAGTCTACCACCAAATAAAAGAACAGAAGGGCACAACAGGGTTTCAAGTTACTGTGACAGATCAGTTCCTTCCTATGCTAAGTGATTTTCCAAATCAGTCCAAGTGCTGGCAATTCATTCTGCAGATGGAGACCATCGCCCATCAGAGCCTATTTGGCAGGTGTGCATAATGGGTGACAAGTAGGCAGTGATGTGTTAATTAAGACGTGTTGATATGAACAGAGGTGTTTGGCAGCAATAACATTCCAAATACTGTTATGGGCAAATAATGGTGATGGCTATATGCAAGAAGAGCTATCTCTGTCCACGATAAAGGCTAGATAGAGCAAGATAAGGCATTGTGTTTTAACAGGGAACCTTCATAAAAACAAATGGGGGTCAGAAGGTGGCCTGGTGAACAACACAACAGAGATTATGATAGAAACAAAGGATATCTCTAAGTATTGCTGAGATTCAGCTGTCAGGATAATTCACCATTAAATCTCATTGATAAATATTTGCCATGTGCCATGTCTTATACTTGGGGATCTTAAAAATTGGCATTCTGAAACACTGGGAAATTTCCTGGGTAGTTTTCTTATTTAAATCCTCATCTCGGTTTTTCTTAAGCCAATAATTATAGAAGAAAATAGTCATTCTTAACTTGTTGTTTAGTGGTTCAAATGAACAGCAAACAGAAGAGCTTGTTAAATTAGTCCCTTCATCTTACTCATTCTAAAAATATACTTGGTTTATAGCACGACTGGTCTTGAATGATTTTGATAGATGGCTTGAAACAATTAGCGACATAAATAAGTATTCTAGTATTATGACAGATTTTATAAAAGCCATACTATGAAGATTCACATGATTAATACAATTGAAACTATTAAAATAAGTGATCCTACATATACTTGATTTTTCTTGGTGATCCAAATATTCAAAATAGCAGAAAACTTTACATTTTTCTTCAATTTAAAAACTGTCATGAATGAAATACTGTTACAATGCCATTGACTTATGTACTTTGGGGAAAGTTAACATTTTTATATTGAACAGAGATCACACGGGGAGCTAATATGTACTTTCTATTTCTGGGGGTAATATTAGGATCTTCTGTAGATTTTCAATCTTAGATTTTTGCCTCTCCTGTTTTTCTGCTTGAGCCAAGTTGACTGAGTTCCAACACTGAGTTACGAATGTTTTTGTGTGAGTGAGCATACAAGTGCATTTGCAGTACTGCACAGATAGAGATGTGTGTTTTCCTGCCTCTCAAAGCTCACCAAAGGCTGTTACGTTGCCATAGACTACATTAACACCAGTGACACCAACCATAGTAACTGGGAAAATATCTCATCTCAGGTAATAAAATGTGGTTTGGTGCTTCTAAGAAAAAACAAGGAAAGCAAGACTAAGTGTTATATCAAAATATCTCCTGTTTTACCTGAAGATTTAGAAGGAAAGTGAGTCAGATGACCTGAGGAAGCCCGGGAATTTCTCCCACTGGGGATAGAGATCTGTAAGAAGCCCAAGAGTGTGGAAAGAATGCAAAATAGTATCTGATTTCTGCCAGACTCCAACACTACCTTTCCATAGTCATTGCTCATCTGAAAGCCATGATCCCAATGGTTTCGATTCATCAGAGCCATACCCACCCTTTTTACATTCTATCAACTTAGCGGAACATATTCCCCACTGACAGCTAACTGGTGGTGGTTCTCAGAGTTCAGGGCCTTCATCCACATAAGCCTCTGCCTTCCTCATTGCTGAATAAGTAAAACACACTGGCTGCTCTGCTCAGCCATCAGGACCTACTTAGGCTCTACCCTGAAGTTCCACTTCCTGCAAAAACCAAGGCATTTGGAGTTCTGCCTAAAACATTGTCAAATAAAAGGAATAAATCCTCACCTTTTCTCTTTCCCCAGCCTGCCTTCAGAACAATGGCATAACCATTGGTGAAAAATCTCAG
The DNA here is from genome assembly GCF_000181295.1 of Otolemur garnettii. Classification (NCBI taxonomy): domain Eukaryota; kingdom Metazoa; phylum Chordata; class Mammalia; order Primates; family Galagidae; genus Otolemur; species Otolemur garnettii. Next base: position 16,167,458 of record NW_003852430.1, read on the forward strand.
CATACCAGCAGAAAAGTGAAAAAGAGAAGAGATATCAGACGACCACAGATGAAAAAAGAAAATTAGTGGTATAAAGCATAGGAGTGAAATTAGACAATTACTGTCTGATAGCTTGGATTAATCAAAATAAACCCACACTTGACACCAAGACATCTTGAGGTAAAAAGCCATCCCCCTCTCATTGCAATTAGTGTCAGTAGAACTAAACAGACAGCTCAGAAAAAAATTACAGGCCAATTAACTTATTCCAACATTTCCATCTGTAGCTGGCTATGATTTTGGTATTCGCGGGTTAATAAAACAAACAATATGTTAATTGGTTTTCATTGAACCCAAAGCCTTGAACAAAAGGAAACTTCAACACCCATTTGGTCAGGGCCTGCCATGGGTGAGGAGTTATAATAGTCTCTCTCGGACCTGCCACTCAGAACTTAACAGCACTCATTTTGTGAGTTTTCTAGTGGAAATCTTCACAAGGCTGGTAGAACACATTGCTCATCGTTATATCCTGTATGTTTTTGATATTCAGTATACATTAGTAAAATGAATTCATGAAAAGCAGGATACCCATAAATGAAGTAAATATTGCAGAAAAGTTAGTTCCTATAGTGCAAACACCCCAAAGGAAAAGGGAAGTAGGGTGGGTGGAAATTCTGGAATGGAAGGGCTCTCTCAATAGAAGAGCAATTTCTTTGCTCCAGGAAAGAAACACCTGTAAGGATAGAGATGTAACTGCCCAGTAACAAAAGCTGAATGTTCTGGCCGGGCACAGTGGCTCATGCCTGTAATCTTAGCATTCTCAGAGGCAAAGGCAGGAGGATTCCTTGAGCTCAGGAGTTCCAGACCAGCCTGTCAAGAGCAAGACCCTGTTTGTACTAAAAATAGAAAAATTAGCTGGGTATTGTGATGGGTACCTTTAGTCCCAGCTACTTGGGAGGCTGAAGCAGGAGGATGACTTGAGCCTTGGAATTTGAGGTTGCTGCGAGCCAGGCTGATGCCCTGGCATGCTAGCCTGGGCAACACAGTGAGACTATATCTCAAAAAAAGAAAAAAATGGGTAGTGCCTGTGGCTCAAAAGGCTAGGGCACTGGCCCCATATGCCGGAGGTGGCAGGTTCAAACCCAGCCCCGGCCAAAAAAATAATAATAGTGAAAAACTCTAAAAGTTCTCCAGGAGCACATGCACTTCTGACCTGAGCCTCAGCCTCTTGGAAGCACAGAAGC
>NW_003852430.1:16169016-16173315 GCF_000181295.1 Otolemur garnettii
AGTACAAAAAACCCATTGTCTTTCCATGTTTTCGTATTATAAAACTAAAAGAACGACCTGCTTTCCTTTCTGGTACGGTATTAGTTTCACATTGTTAGTCATATTATTTAAGGGTATTCTCACATAGTTCTTAAGAGAAAGGAAAGTCTGTAGCTTAATGGGTAATAGACAAATTAGCAATTTGAATCAAATGGAAACTTGGTTTGATCTCATTTATTTTGGAGACTCTTTTGGTGTCCTGATTCAGAGCTTTCAGCTTCAATTCCAAGTTAAGCTGGTTAATTTGTGATTATTTTGCAAAATCCCAACAGAATAGATATCTGGGTTCAGTCCAAGGGGCAGCAAGCCATTTTCAATTTTCTCCAGCTTGGAGTTTGGGATTCAGAAGTTTGATTCTACCACTGCCTCTTATGTTTCTTAATTTCCTCAATCTTTAAAAGGAACAGGTCTGGTTCCACTCCTTGCTACAGACACGTGTAGCTACATGCAGACACAATCATATATAAAACTAAAACCAATTAAGGTATAATTAGGTTTGGGATGGGGGAGGCTGATCAACCAAAAAGAACTCAGTGAGCCTGCTTTCTGTTCCTCAGAAGGAGAGAGAAGAGTGCGAGTGAACCCCCACCACATCCCTTGCCACCCCAGGCTCCTCCCCAAAGGGCACCACCATAGCTTGGTCCTGTGGACAGACTCCACCTACGGCAGGGAAAGGGGAAGGCCTAAGACCGCCTTCACCCTGATGCACATGTGACTTTTGCAACATAAAAGGTAAACACAGAAAGGGTCACTTGAGTGACTGCCTCATACCAGGCAGGTATTATAGCAACTGACAGCAGCCAGCCCCTCCCTCAGTGTCTCAAATCACTACAAGAAAGGACAAAAATCCTCACGATGGCATCCCAGCTGGTAACCAGGATGCCCAGGGCTACTCTAGGCTGACCTCCCAAGGGTAAACAGGGAGTTTACCGCTGTTCTGTTCCTGAGTCTCACGGTCCTCTCCTTCTTCCCAAGAACAGGGTACTCACTTTCCTCTGGCTCAAATGGTCTCAACCTGGAGTCCCAGGTTGATGAAAACCTGCTCTAATCCTTCCTTGATAACTAACGTGTAAACCAGGCCTTGGAAACAGGGCATTTTCTTTTTTCTTTCTTTTTTTTTTTTTGAGACAGAATCTCTTTATCACCCTTGGTAGAGTGCTATGGAGTCACAGCTCACAGCAACCTCAAAGTCTTTTTTTTTTAATTAAATCATAACAGTGTACATTAATACTATCATGGGATACAGTGTACTGTTTCTGTATGCAATTTAAAGTACTTTCATCCAACTGGTTAACATAGCCTTCATGTCTTTTTCTTAGTTATTGTGTTAAGACATTTATATTCTACATTTAGAGAGATTCACATGTACCCTTATAAGATGAACCATAGGCGTGATCCCGCCAGTCACTCTTCCCCTTCCCCTCCCCTCCCTCTCCCCTCTCCCCATGCTCCTGGGCTAAAATTGGGTTATAGCTTTCCTGTGAAAGCTATAAATTAGTTTCATAGTAAGGCTGAGTACATTGATACTTTTTCTTCCATTCTTGGGATACTTTGCTAAGAAGAATATTTTCCAACTCCATCCATGTAAACATGAAGGAGGTAAAGTCTCCATCTTTCTCATGCATAATATTCCATGCTGTACATATACCACAATTTATTGATCCATTCGTGGATTGATGGGCTCTTGGGCTTCTTCCATGACCTAGCAATTATGAATTGGGCTGCAATGAACATTCTGATACAGATATCTTTATTGTAGTGTGATTTTTGGTCTTCTGGATATATACCTAATAGAGGAATTATAGTATCAAATGGCAGGTCTATTTTTAGTTCTTTAAGTGTTCTCCAGATGGCTTTCCAAAAGGAACGTATTAGTTTGCAATCCCACCAGCAGTGTAGAAGTGTTCCCTTTTCTCCACATCCACACCAGCATCTGCTATTTTGGGACTTTGTGATATGCAACCTCAAAGTCTTGAGCCTAAGTGATTGTCTTGCCTCAGCCTCCCAAGTAGCTGGGCCTACCAGCGCCCATCACAGTGCCCCACTATTTTTGGGGGGGGGGGTAGTTGTCATTTTTGTTTGGCAGGCCTGGGCTGGATTCGAACCAGCCAGCCTCTGTATATGTGGCTGGCACCCGTAGCCACTGAGCTACAGGCACCGAGTCAAGGAATGGAGCATTTTCAAACTCTTACCTTGCCTATGCCCCACTGAAGAACCTCTAGGTCAGCGGTTCTCAACCTGTGGGTTGCAACCACTTTGGGGGTCGAACGACCCTTTCACAGGGGTCACCTAAGACCATCCTGCATATCAGATATTTACATTACAATTCATAACAATAGCAAAATTACAGTTATGAAGTGGCAATGAAAATAATTTTATGGCTGGGGATCACCACAACATGAGGAACTGTATTAAAGGGTTGTGGCATTAGGAAGGCTGAGAACCACTGCTGTAGGATAAATGATCATTGTCTTGTAGGTGTGGTTAAGTGAATTGCTTTTCAGAGGAAGGTTTACATATGTTTTACCAGGTGTGAAAACATAAGTAGAAAAATAATTTGTAGGGAAATTTCAGGAATTGCTGAGAAGACCTACAGAGGCACTGGCTTTCACTGGTGTTGGTCAGATTCATTGACCAATGTCTTCCTAAACCTTCCAGCCAGTGAGGCTAGCCCTAGTCACACTGTCTTCTAAACTATCTCTCATGGTTTCCCAAGGCAGGAGGCACGCGTGCCTCTTCACACCTTGTTCTGATTTCCCCCGTCCCCTCCCCACTCCCACTTCTATGTCCCCCTTCTCTCTATCCCAACTCCAGCTGTGTCTGCGAAGCAGTTTACTATAGTAAAGTTCCACTTCCATGCAGACGTTATTCTGAAAATGTTGGTATGTCCTTAACTCTAGATCAAATCAGTCCTTTCAATGAAGACATTCATTCCTTAAAGTTATCTTCCAATGCACTAGTAGTTAATATAACTTCCTCAAAAGTAAGGAGAAATTTGAAAGCCAGCTGGATTGATGATGGCACATGATGCCCCACAAGAAATGGCTAACAAGCATGCTTTCAGAATATTTTTCTGTTCTCCAAAGAGACAAAATTGGCTTGGCACCCATAGCACAGTGGTTATGGCACCAGCCACATACACTGAAGGTGGTGAGTTCAAACCCAGCCTGGGCCAGCTAAACAACTGCAGCAAAAAAATAGCCAGGTGTTGTGGCGGGCACCTGTAGTCCCAGCTACTTGGGAGGCTGAGGCAAGAGAATCGCTTAAGCCCAAGAGTTGGAGGTTGCTGTGAGCTGTGACACCATAGTACTCTACCAAGGGTGACATAGTGAGACTCTGTCTCAAAAAAAAATAAAAAAGAAAGAAAGAAAGAAAAGAAAAACAAAGACAGAATTCCAAAAGATGATTTATTTTTGTGTATTTATTTCCACATGTTGATCTAAATGCAGAGCCACCTCTAGATCTTAATTTCATTTCCTTCATTTCATTTCCTTTCCTTCATTTTACTAGAATTTTCCAAATTACAAAGAATTATAGCTGCAGTCCTTCTGATTGATGTCTTTCTTTGCAATTTACGATGCGATTTACGTCACAAATTCTCTCCCTGCAGAGATTATGTATGGAAGCATGCCGGCTTGCTAGCCTTATGTTACTGTAAGTATATGCACAGACACACACACACACACACACAAAAGGAAGCAAAAATAGCTGAGAATTGATTATGTTGATATACTGAATAAAAGCAATAGTTCTAATTTTGTATATCTAATTAGCCACAGCTCTTAAAGAATTGGTACAAATGCCACAGGGTTTAAAATGTCAGCATTTCTTCTTCGCAAAATATGCTATTTGATGGCATAAAACCAGGAAAAAGTAATGGTCATAGAAGACAGCTTGTAGATTACACAAAGGTCACTGTGTTTTAATGAACAGTACTGTTAATTAATGAGGAAACCACTGGAACATGAGCTTTTAGGCATTGTGAATCTATATGAAAACAATCAGTCTTTAGCTAAAACCTCTTTATGTAGCTAAGAAACAGAATAACTGCAAGAACAGAATTTAAACCTCCAAAGTACAACAAAGTCATATGTGTCAATGAAATTGCACAACAGTCTGGTATAACACATGAAGAGGCTTCCTTTAATATCTGGAAAAAAGAGTTGGTGCTCAAGATTAATATTCTCAGTAGATATTCTAAGTAAAATTCAAGTCTGGCTCTACCACTGCCTCTAATGTTCCTTAATTTCCTCAATCATT
>NW_003852430.1:16174323-16175699 GCF_000181295.1 Otolemur garnettii
AATAATAATAAAACCAGTGATAAAAATAATGTTTTGGTTTTGCAGAAACTTTCAAAGCCACGCTACCAGGGGCTTCAATAAAGAAAGATAGGACCCTTGTTAACAATAACAGCTTTCCATTCTGTTACAGCTTTTGTCCAAGCAGATCAAGCATTCTGAATATTATTCATTAATCTCTTTAGTAGCAATTTGAGTAAATAGTGGGAATTTTATTTCAACTAACACCACATGAGAGAAAATGGCTAGATTTATTTACTTAGTTTAAATACCCAAAATTTTCATGTATTTTTTGGTAAAATTTGTATCATTTTATAATATGCTTAATATTTAAGCCCATGGGTCATAGCTAAATGATTTTTGTATACAGTGTGATGTATAGACTGAGGTTCTGTTTCTTTTGTCTATGGATGTCCAATTTCTCCAGCAGCATTTGTTGAAAGACAGTTCTTCCTCCATTGAATTGCTTTTGCACCTTCAACAATAAATTGCAGATTTGCGTGGGTCTATTTCTGAGTCCTCTGTTCTATTCCACTGTTGTACCTGTCTGTCCCTCCACCAATACCATATGGTCTAGATTTCTTAGGATCAGGTAAAATGATTCCTCTTGCTTTATTCTTTTTTGTCAGGATTGTTTTAGCTATTATAGGGCCTGTACATTTCCATGCAGATTTTAAAATAAAGTGTGTTTATATCTAAAAAAGAAAAAAAAAAAAACCTGCTTCAATTTGGATAGGGACTTCATTGAACCTGCAGAGCAGTTTGGGAAGACTTGATATCCTTAATATGTTGAGTCTTTGAGTCATGAGCATGGTATTTGTTTCTGCTTATTTAGGCCCTCTCTGATTTTTTAATTTTATCAGCATTTTGTAATTTTCAGCATATACAAACTACACCTGTTTTGTTAAGTGTATATCTAAGTGTTATTTTTTTGTTTCGAATGGTTAGAAGTAATATTGTTTTTAATTTTGATTTCCATGTGTTGTCAGTATACAGAAATGTCATTAATTTCTGTATGTTGATCGTATAGCCTGCATTCTTACTGAAATCACTTATTAGTTAGTTCCAAGGGTGATTTTGTAAATTATTTGGGGTTTTTTACGTAGACAATCATGTCATCTGCAAATAGAGACCATTTTATGTTCACTCCACACTGTATGCCTTGTCTTTCCTCTTATTTGCCTCATTGCTGTGACTATACCCTACAGGTTGAATAACAGTGGTCACAAAACATCTTGGTTGTTTTCAATTTTAGGAGAAAGCATTCAGTCTTCATCATTAAGTGTGATGTTAGTGGTAGGGTTTTCCTAAGTTCTAATTATCAAATTGAGATACACACCCTCTATTACCAACTTGCTGAGAGCTTTTATCATAAATGG
>NW_003852430.1:16176413-16196306 GCF_000181295.1 Otolemur garnettii
TTTTTTTTTTTTTTTTTTGGTAGAGACAGGGGTCTCACTATGTTGTGAAGACTCATTCAGAACTCTTGGCCTCAAAAAATCCTCCCACCTCAGCCTCCCGAAGTGCTGGTATTACAGGCATAAGCCATTGCATGGGTCCACTTATTTTTTAATAGCTACAAAAGTTTTAGTGATATCTCTTAATTGCATGGCTATCCCTAGTGATTTTTAATAGCTTGCCAGAGACTTAACAACTTTTTTTAAATCATGTTTTTGTTTCATGGATTTTCTCTGTTGTTTTCATGGTTTCAATTTCATTAATTTATGCCCTTTTCTATATTATTTCCTTCTTTATGCCTTCTTTGGGCTTATTTTGTTCTTCTTTCTCTAGTTTCTTGAGGTAGTAACTTGTGTTATTAATTTGAGACTTTCTCATTTCTAATGTTAAGTAGTGCTATGAATTTTCCCCTCTGAACTGCTTTTGCTGCATCTCACATATTTTGATATGTTGCATTTTTACTTTTCATTCACTTCTATTTATTTTTTAGTTCTCTTTGAGACTTTCTGTTTGACCAATGGGTGACTGACAAGTGTATTGTTTAATTTTCACTTGTTTAGAGATTTGCTTGTTGTCCTTCTGTTATTCATCTCTACTTTGGTTCCATTGTGGTTCCAGAACACACTCAGTATGATTTTATTCTTTTAAACTTTCTGAAATTTGTTTATGATGACGATATGTCCTATCTTCATAGGATGCTTGGGTGGAAATATGTACTCTGCTGTTCTTGGTTGTAATGTTCTATACCTGGCAACTAGATCCTTTAGATTGAATGGGATGTTCAAATAGTCTATGTATTTGCTAATTTTCTTTCTAGCAGTTTTATTCTAGAGTTCTGGGGGAGGGGTGTTGAAGTCCCCAAATTTAATTGTGGATTTGCCTATTTCTCCTTTTTCCAGTTTTATTTCATGAATTCTGAGGTGCTGCTGTCATTTTTTTCTACAATCTCTTTTTTAAAAACAGCAGCAAGCAATTTTCTGAACATTGAACCTTGAGTAAGGAATATATAGGTATAATTTATCCTGCCTCAGTGCAACACAGAAATACAGTAGTAACCTTGCTTTCATACCTTACTTAAAAACAACATCCATATATCCACTGGGGTCATCTGTTCATCTGTTTCCATGAAAAATAGAAATATCACAGCCCTATTATGAAACTAATTTATAGCTTTCATATGAAAGCTATAACCTAATTATAGCCTAAGAATATGGGGAGGAGGAAGGGGGAAGGGCGAGGGGATGGGTGGAAGGAGGGTGATTGGAGGGATCACTTCTATAGTTTATCTTACAAGGGTACAAGTGAATCTTTCTAAGGGTAGAATATAAATGTCTTAAGACAATGACTAAGAAAATGACATGAAGGCTATGTTAACCAGTTTGATGAAAATATTTCAAATTGTATATGAAAACACCACACTGTACCCCATGATTGCATTAATGTACACAGCTATCATTTAATTAAAAAAGAAAAGAAAAGAAAAATAGAAATAATTATAAGGTAGTACCTGGGGTCTCAGGGTATACTAGGGACTTTCTTGGATATTACTCATAAGATGATCTTTCACAACTGGAATGTCAAAATTTTTAGCCTAAGTAGGTATTAGGGGCAGGGACAAAAAAATTAGACCTGTTATTAAACCTAAGTTGGGCATAGTCATAGCTACAATAGGCATTTTAGGCCTCAGCATGCTTTCTATAATTGAGATGTGTTAGATTAATAACAGTTGACTTAGCACCTTAGATATCTTAATAAATGAATACAATCCCCTACCCAGATATACCCCAAATACCAAAACAAAACCAAAACTGAACAAAACCCTCAGATCATTAATGACTGTATATTGACCTTAATTTTGGTTATCTACACATAAAGTCATCTTCAAAGATTTAATCTGTAAGTCATTTTAAGTCACTGTAAATAACAGTAATGATGTTGGATATTTATTTCCCATCATGAGAAATATTTGTGGATTATCTTGTACAAAATAACAGAAAGATAAAATGATACATCCCTACGAGGCATTTCAAAAGTGCAGCATGTGATCACATCCTCTAACTAAAGAAACAGACATTTGCCTGAAAATCACAACAAAAATGCCATTTTCGTAAATTTGGTAACAGTTTTTATCTTGGGAGTGGGATGGGAGGGTAGAGAGTAGATTAGACCTTTTACTTTCCACACTTTATATTTCGGATGTTTTAGTACAGACCATACATCACTTTTATAATTAAGCAATTACAATAAAAATTAATAAATATTGTTCTCAATTATAAACGTTGAGTCAACCCTTGTTTTAAAACAAGAAAATGAATTATTTTTTAAAGGAAAATCAGTTTTAATAAACTCAGGGCCTGTCTCCATAGGGACAGCAAGGTGACTATACTAAGCTTGCTCCAGAGATGCTCCCCTCTTACAAATTCCATTTGGTTTTTCATTCTGTGGCTGTTTAATGAGCCACTTTAGCTGACCTTTCCCCAGGGTTAACTCACAACGCTTCCTAAATAATCTCTAAATCATTTTGCTAGAGCAGGTGTTGTTTTCCAGGCAGCGCTCGCCGAAGGGCAGCATAATAATTAACAAGCTTGGAATCTGGAGGATTCAGGGTCTCATTTCTGGCAAAGGATGTATGTACCATACACACTAATGCACTGTTTATACGGAGATTTCTACACTGCAACAAAAAACTCTGTATACTTCTAAATATTTGTTTCTTTTTCTCTGAGAATAACTTTTGAAGGCTGAGGGCTTATAATATCACTCCTTGCAGCAAAATGAAGCTCTGTTTCCTGTAAAACTTGCCATTATATTTCAGGATCCACTATTTCATTTCAAATATTTCACATGTAGCTAAAGTCAGCAATGCCATATATTCCGGGTGAGACAGAACCATTATTCAGGCTGCACATCTAGTATTGAAAGTGACCCTAAATTTGCAAAGCGCTAGTGACTTGAAAAGGAATAACATTTCCTGATTTCTAGAGAATCAACGTGAGGTTTGGATGTTTATTTGATTTGGAGAAGAGGAGATGCTCTTAATTTCAGACATTAACAACTAGATGTTTCAGACAAAATGCCTAAATGTCCAAAAAATATTCATAGAGCTTCAACCTGTGGTTTGCTCTGAAATGCTTCCCTCTGACGTGTCTTATCTGATATTTTAGGAGTTCGTGATGATTGTCGTCTTTGGTTTGGAGTTCATCATTCGAATCTGGTCTGCAGGGTGCTGTTGTCGGTATAGAGGATGGCAAGGAAGATTGAGGTTTGCCCGGAAGCCCTTCTGTGTCATAGGTGAATATCAAAGTCTCAGACACATGGATTGGTGACACCACTTCCTTCTGTCTCTTGTATTCCAACATTTGATTAATATTAAAATCTAACATCTATGGACCAGGACCTTGTGGGATTTACAAATGTTGATTTATTCATTTATTTATTTATTTTGAGACAGTCTCACTATGTTGCCCTCAGTAGAGTGCTGTGGCGTCACAGCTCACAGCAACCTCAAACACTTAGGCTTAAGCAATTCTCTTGCCTCAGCCTCCCAAGTAGCTAGGACCACAGGTACCCACCACAATGCCTGGCTATTTTTGGTTGTAGTTGTCATTGTTTTGCAGCCCCAAGCTGGGTTCCAACCCTCAAGCTCTGGTGTATGTGTCTGGCACCCTAGCCACTGAGCTACAGGTGCCAAGCCATGCTGACTTATTTAATCCTCACCACAACACTATGAGGTAGATATTTTATTATCCCCATTTTACAGATGAAGAAACTGAGGCAAAGACAGGCAACATAAATTGCTAAAAGTCATGCAAGGTAGTAAGTGATAGAGCTGAGATTTGAGCCAGGTAATTTAACTCTAAAACACTCAGTTTCATCAATTAAGTTATATTGAGATACATGGTTCACCAGCATTGCCCCAATTTAGGGGAGCACTGATTTTGCTAAATATTTAAAAAACTGGCTCAGTGCCTGTAGCTCAAAGTGGCTAAGACAGCCACCTACACCAAGGCCGGCAGTTTTGAATCCAGCCCAGGCCTGCCAAACAATAGTGACAACTACAACCAAAAAATAGCTGGGTGTTGTGGCAGGCACCTGTAGTCCCAGGTACTTGGGAGGCTGAGGCAAGAGAATCGCTTAAGTGCAGGAGTTGGAGGTTGCTGTGAGCTGTGATGCCATGGCACTCTACCCAGGGCAACAGCTTGAGGCTCTGTCTCAAAAAAAAAAAAAATTTTATTCTACAGCATAATGCCAGGTCAAGTTCTTAATCAGCTGGAATGGAGGGCACTGTGTTAATCCTAGTAATGCCTGTTAAGTAGCATGCTTCAGGAATTATTAAGAGTATGGGTAACTTAAAGGTATTGGTAACTTTAGACCTAGCAACACCTTCTAGCCTCTGAAATATGATTCTCCCAACCCCGAATAAATAGCACTAGTTGCTCTGGTATCAAGGGGACTCTATTCACCTAGGTTCCTGCACGAAATACTACTTCTTAATTCCAGGTGCCACAGAGCATTCCAGGGTTAAGATCCTGCCTCTCCCAGCCATCTTTTTTAAATGATTCTCACAAAATTGAGAACTCTCTCTATAAAAGCCGTTATTACGTATTATTATTGGACAGCTAACTTTGGTTTTCTTGCTCTTGTGTCCTCCCTTCTTAGGCAGTCATTAAAATCCAAATACTAGAAGTTGTTGATAAAGCTTCCTTCTTCAATTATTTCCAAGCAGAGAAAGTGGGTTTTTAAAGTTACATTTAACTTTAAATTTAGATTGATCTACGATGGGTTTTCCATTATGTTTTAGGAGTCAGGAATTGTTGAGTAATCTGCTTCCTCCCTTACTCCTGTTCCCTGTGCTGGGGGAAAGGTGGATTCAAGGAGGAGAATGTCTCCCATTCGTGGACGTTGTGAAGAAGAATCTTCTATTCCATATTTGTTTCTCAGTATGCACATTTCAAGTCTCCATTCACTCCACCAGAATTTATAGAAATTTGGCCATGTGTAAGATGCTTCTGCTCCAATAGTGATTCTAGTAAAATTCTAAGTTAAATCAATCTTAAAATACCTTGTTTGGCCTTCTGTCCAGCTGTCTCTCCCCTCCAAGAATAGTCTGTACTTCTTCTTGGAAGCTAAGGTGGGGAGGAAAGTAGGTGGTAACTCCCAGCCGTGCTGGTCCTTCCAGCCCCAAGGTATATTAATAAAGGCATTTGATTTTTCTCCCTGGAGACTTTTTTCTCAGCCTGAGTTCTGCTCGAACAACATTATGAAGGACTGTAACTCGATATGAATCTCCTGCACAACAAGTACTCTCTGTCCCATAAGGGGCCCAAACAAGACAATTCCTAAGGCAGATGATTGGCCAAGATTCACTCAACCTCTGCAGGATAAGGTCGCTTCATGGATGACTGCAGGAATGTTTCATTCCAGATTTTAAAACCAATTAAAACTTGGTTGTGTTCCAATTCCAGAGGCAGTGCCAACGTATCTCTGGCCTCCAAGCTAAAAAGAAGTTCCTTCTCCAATGGCTGCTGCTTTTTAATAGCTATTTCCAAGCATGGATACTTCAGCACATCTTAGTCCTTTAATCTTTCTCTTCCTATCTCAGATCCTTGTAGGTCTTGACATAACAAATAATTCTAAAAATAATGTTACGGGCTAGGCGTGGTGGCTCACCCTGTAATCCCAGTGCTCTACGAGGCTGAGGGGGAGGATAGCTTGAGCTCAGGAGTTCAAAGCCAACCTGAGCCAGAGAAAGACCCTGTCTCTACTAAAAATAGAACAATTAGCCAGGCATTGTGGTGGGCACCTGTAGTCCCAGCTAGTTGCGAGGCTGAATTGGGAGAATCACTTGAACCCAGGAGTTTGAGGTCTCTGTGAGCTAAGCCGATGTGACAGCACTCCAGCTTGGGCAACAGAGAGACTCTATCTTGCTAATAATAATAATGTTACTGTAATCCTACTTGCCTGTGTACCAATCGGTAATGACCTTGCCATGTACTATAATGTGGTTCAGATACAGTTAGAATTTTGTTAACTCTTTAGGCCTTTTCTTCATCTAGATGTTTTACCTCTAAATAATTGCTTTAAAAGAAAATTTCATGGATAAATATATAACAACTCTCCACTAGAACAAAGACTAGATTTGTACTTACAGTTAGAATAACTACACATTTTTTTCTGGCTGAACTGATACAATAGTGAAACATGTTCAACTGTGGCTTATCAGTATGACGTCAGTAAGATTTTACCTAGACAGAGGGATCCAACACCATCTGCCTGAAGGTAGCAGGCCTGCACCAGATGACTACTGAGACCATCTGTGGGCCTGTGTAGCAGGTCCATAGAAACGCATGACATCACTGTTAAAACGGTAAAGTGAACCCTGTAGTTCAACCTAATTTACTGTGGAAAGTTTTTTTTAAAAAATAGCCTTTTCATCTGTCCATGGTAAGTATTCTAAGTAGGAGTTTGAAAATGTAGGTAAAACTTCTCAAAACTCTGTATATTTGTAATATTTGATTATTCTGAACATGCAGATAGACACACAAAGTTGGAAGTCTTGAGCATTCAAAAAAAGAACACAGAAAAGATGGTGGTAGCCTGGTTGTTCCTTCAGTGTGGGGAATGCTCTCTGTAAGCACATGGGTGTTATTCTTCAGCTGGGAACAGACTGAAGCTGCGCTGGTGGTCACCCAGGACACCTCATGTGGTATTGAACTCTATCGACTGGGGCCCTATTGACAGAGACCCTCACAGGCTAATCCCTTAATGAACTGCCCACCCCTTTACCCTTGCACTCTAGCCAGAACTGGAAGCTTATTTAAAGTTCATTGATTTAAGATCCAAGAATTATAGAGCACATGTGGTGTTTGTTTTCCATTCTTGAGATACTTTGCTTAGGATAATGGTCTCCAGTTCTTTCCAAGAGAAAGCAACTTTTCCAGTTGCTGCAAAAGGCATTCATTCCCCCCTTGTTATGCCTAAGTAGGGGTCTACAGTATACATGTACCACATGTTGTTAATCCGCTCATGGAGTGATAGGTCTTTGGGTTGTGAATAGCACTGTAGTAAACATCCAAGTGCAGTGTCTTTTTGATAAAATGGCTCTTTCCCACTGGGTAGTTACCCAGTAATGGGACTGCTGAATTGTAGGGTAGGTCTACTTTCAGTTCTTTGAGAAATTACAATATCATTGTATCCTTGTGTTTGGAAAACATATTTTAAGCAACTGTAACCTAAGGGAAGAAAAAACTCTAACTTTTTTTAATCAGGTGTTTTCTTTCATTAATACTGTATATTGATTTATCTCTGCTTGGTTTTGAGAGTCAGCTTAGAAAACTGGGAAAATCTTATCTAGGATATAAAATCTTCCTCATTTCTATGTATTCATCTCTCTCCTAAGACTCTATCATAATAACCTTTCTACTCTTGCGGGCAGTAATTCATGCCTCTGGAGAGTCAGGTACATTTACCTGGGCTGACTGCTTTGTGACTTCCGTGCTTTAGACACAGATGACTCACCCAATAACATCAGCATTAGGAATGTGTAAAGAACCTCAAAGCCAGATTTCATAGTCATTCTTTTTTCTGGATTTCATTAATGACCTGTCCAGAAATTGCAAATTGCACCAAAGGCTGATATTCAGATCACAATTATGAGCTTAATGTGTCAGGACACCAGCAAATCACTTCTAACAGTGGTATTTTAGATCCCTTAGTAACTCTTTCTGAGGACACATATACCAGAACTATATTTTTCAGTCTTGCAATGACTCTCAGTGAAGCAGAAAATTCCAGCCTGTTATTAATCCTAGATCTGTGTTTGACGGTAAATTAGTAAGTTGATTTCTCTTTGTATTTTAACAGTTTCCCTTCAGTAATACTTCAACAATGGACAAAGGGGGCAGACCACATCACGGATGTTTCCTCATGAACTGAGCCTACATGTCTTTGACATGAGATAAAAGTCCCTCAGGAAAATGCCAACAAGTGTGTTTTTTTATTAAAAAATAGAACCAGCTTCTTACTTGGCTGAAACAAAATTGCAGACTTTATTAAAATCAGCCACATGGCTGAAGCTGCTGTAATATATCTGTGAGTTCATCTTATTAAAAGGCAAAGCTAGTGTGTTCAAAGGTTAAATCCTGAACTCCCAAAACTGTTCTCAACTAACTTAAGACATCATTTTTTCCTCTCTGCCTTCTCCATCTTTTATTCTAAGAGGCTTGGTCTTGAATGGCATCGTTTTTCTATGCCTTTTAATCTCTTGTCTCCCTAAGCAGAATTTATATTCCCTCAGGCCGTTTCCTGTCAATCATATACTCTGCTGGGGTTTCTCTTTATTTCTAAAACTTCAAACTTCTTCCGCACAGAGTCCTTCCACGTAATTAACTGGACCATCTGAGGATAATTAAAACCTGTAGAATTGATTGATCACGAAACATTAAAACCATTCAATCCCTTTAGTTAATAATTACTGACATTTCTTGTGAACCACTATATGCTAGGTACTGCCCTCAGCACTTTATAAATGTTATCTTATTGAATCCTACACAAGTACTGCATGTATAATATGCTATTCTATAGATGAGGGCGTAATACAATCCTTAAGAAACTTGCCCTAAATTAAAAAGATGATAAGTGAAAGAACTAGGGTTTATGTCTCATGATTTCCCTGTAGAAAAATATACCTATCAAATGATGAAGGTTATGCATATTGTTCATTAGCATTTTAAAATTAAATATAATTGGACCTTGTCTGTTGTTATCAACTTGTAAAAAAGAACATGATACTTTTATGTCCCATCATTAGTAATTCAAGATCTTTGAATGAGAAGCCAGAGTCCAGACTTTACAGAACAACATTAATTGCAATATTGGCCTTAATTATATCAACTAAATCAGATTACCTGTTGCTGCTCTCTAATCTGAAGGGGAATTTGGGGTCAAAAAGACTGATTTGCCTTTTATCAAATTGCTTGTGCTCTTGAGGAATGTTTTTGTGAGGTTTCCTGAGTAGTCCCAAATTGCAGACATCTTCAGGATAAGTAATGTTACTCCCAGGAAAGCCTTCATATGTTTGTTAACATTAAAAGACACTAGGAAACTTAGCTAATTGTTTAGGTGGTTGTTGACCTGGCATACAAACTTGAATTTACAAGATGGCTTTATTAGCTGATAAGATCTGACCATTTAGAGAATGCCCTTATAGGAAGATAAATGACTAAAGCTTATTCCCCACTCCATCTATAAAATTTAGTAGAGCACTATGACCGGTGGTATTAATATTCTGTTCTATCATGTTATGAAAGAAAATTCACTCACAGAGTACTTCTGACGTGCCAAACACAGTCTTTGGTGCAAAAGATACAAAGATGAATAAAACATGGTTCCTGCCTTAGGAATACAGTGTCCTGTGCCCTCAAAGTAGGGCAAAATGGAAAGGAGGGACGCTAATTATGGTGATACAGAGCAAAGGTGAGGGAAATTGAAGTAGCCATGGAAAGAAGGCTATAGAATGTCATGGCTGATTGCATGAGGCAAAGGGGCAAAAGATCATCACCCCCACCCCCACCCTGGGTTTTCAGGTTATGTTTGAGTTGTCTGACAAACATTTATACAATTTCTCCCATATCCAAGCATGGATGTTGGTGCTGGGGAGGCTGTCTTGCACCAAATGGACAAAGTCCTCCTTCTTGTAGAGCTGACATTCCAGTGGACAGATAAAAATAATGCACCCACCTATTCTTTATCATAAAACAATATAATACATACCAAACAGCTGGAGATGATAGAGCTAACATTTCAGTGGACGGATAAGAACAATGCACACACCTATTCTTTATCATAAAACAAGATAATACATAGCGATCAGCTGGAGAGGAGCATAAGGGAGAAAATAATAGAGAGAAAGTGGGAGCTACCTTAGATTGGGTGGCCAGAGAAAGTCTTTCTAAGTAGTAGACACTTGAGTTGACCTGAATATTAAAAGGGAACAAGGCATGAGAAGAGTTAACCACAGGCATTTCCAGGCCAGTGAATAATAATTGCAGAGATTCTTCAGACCCAATGAGCTTGGCTTGTACAAGGGAAGAAGATAGGATGGCTGGAGTTCAATGACCAGTGAGGACTGTGGGCGGGTGGAGGGGATAGTAGTAAGTGGTAATAATTTTAGTTAATAATTGCTGACATTCCTTGTGAACCACCATATGCTAGGTACTGCCCTAAGCACTTTATAAATGTTATCTTATTGAATCCACAGGGTAGAGGTTACACCCTGAGACCCATGTAACCTACGCTGTCCTGAATCAAGGCAGCTCTAGAGACAGGCCAGCCAAGGAAGGTCTAGGAGGTTGCTGGCAGGCTTGATATAAATACTGTTTGTGTTAAAAACCACATTAACCAGGCATCAAAAAGTATGGCCTGAGGGTTATTTGGTCATCTATGCCTGTTTGAACTTCATGTAACTGATACACAAATTATTACTCTTTCCAAAAAATGTGAATGTAAGTTTATAAGGAAATAATCCTCTGAGTTTCTGTATTTCTTCCTTTTAGTAATGTAAAATTTCACATTTAAAAGGAAAATGTGTTGTGAGCTATGAGCAACTGGAATTAGGATGCAATGGAAACGATTTTACAGCCCCATTGATAAGTATCACCAATAAGCAATTCCTAAGAGCCTTATTACAAAGGACTGTTCTTAGTTACAATGATTGCAATACAGAATATGTCATTAAAGATTGTTTATTTCTTTTGAAAAAAATCTCCCTTTTTGCCTTGAGATGTTATCAGGAGACTGTGATGTATAAGAAGCATTAAACTGTCACTATGGGGTAAATTTTCAAAGTGGTGCTTAGAATTTGCCAGTATGAGTCCCATTAACTTCAGTGGAAGTCCTGCAGTTAAACGGCTGCACACGCTTTGAAAATGTTCCACGGTGCATCTTTGCAATGCCTTTTTTTCTTTATTTTTAATAAATACCACAGAGCGACTCAGTGCATGGCTGATTGCAATATTTAAGAACGTGGATAATGTGCTGTGCAGTAGGAGGCTTTTAAAATTAGATTTTAAAGCTTCATTTCTATTAAGAGTCACAACAGCAATATAAATACATCTCTAATTCTTCAAAGAACACCTTTTCTATAAAGGCATTTAGAGCTCACTTAGAATATAGAGCTCATAAAGCAGCACCATGTCCCTCTGAGACATTGTTTATCTCACTCTATAGATGGAAAAATTGAGGCACTGGAAAGTGGGGGCACTTTGTCCTCAGCCCATAAGTCAGAGTGATGCTGGAAATAGCACGCTGGCCTCCCCATAGCTCAATGCTTTAAATCACTGCCTCTTGTCAGAGTCAAGCGTAATTATAGTATAATCCATTTAATCTACACATAGAGGAATAACGAGGGAGCAGGAAAAATGAATTTATTAACAGACTGGTGGGAGGCCATGTTACACAGATGAGCAACTTTCTTTTCAGGATCCAGATTTCTTTTTAGCATGTTCTAGATGATGTCTGATGGCATGAAAGAGATTATGCTAATTCCACTAGCCAGAATTGGCAAAAGAATTCTTTATTTTCCTCACTTTGAAACTTAAGCAAAAGCTCCACTTGAAAATGCTGCAGAACCATCTTTCTTTGTCAGAAATAAACCTGATTTAAAAAAAAAAAAAAAAGTCATAGGGGGAAAAGTGTGGAATTTCCCTCCTCACCTCTTCTGGGTTAAAGGAAAATAACACATTAAGTTAAACACTCATCTTGGCTCAGCGCCTATAGCTCAACCGGCTAAGGCGCCAGCCACGTACACCTAAGGTGGTGGGTTCGAATCCCCAGCCCGGACCCGCCAAACAACAATGACGGCTGCAACCAAAAAATAGCCGGGCGTTGTGGCGGGCGTCTGTGGTCCCAGCTACTTGGGAGGCAGAGGCAGGAGACTCGCTTGAGCCCAGGAGTTGGAGGTTGCTGTGAGCTGTAATGCCACGGCACTCTACCCAGGGGGACAGCTTGAGGCTCTGTCTCAAAAAAAAAAAAAAAACACTCATCTCAGCCTTCCCTGAAATAAAAGATGAATATGCCTTTGCTTCACTTTTTGGCTTTTGAGAACTTTTGCTCTAATTCAGCACGGCTGTGTACAGGCTAGGCCATCCATGACTATCTCCTAAATGCACATTAAAGAAAGAACAATAGTTGACGAGCTCTGTATTTAAATAAGAAATCTTCTTTTAAAACTGAGAATAACAGGAGGTCAAGAGTTACATCAACGGGAATAAAATTCCGTGGATTAAATTATAAATCATTAGCTGGGCATGGTGGTACATGCCTTGTTGTCTCAGCTACTTGGGAGGCGGAGGCAAGAGGATCACTGGAGCCCAGGAGTAAGAAGTTGCACTGAGCTATGGCGATGCCCTCTATCCTGAGTAATACAATGAGACCTGGTCTCAAAAACAAAAATTGTAAGTCACATTTATAATCTGGTATAATCTCTGTATAATCTTACTGAAGCTGGAAGAGATTATAATCCCCATTTTATATATTAAAAAATTGAGAAGTTATTTGAAAGCCTCATCAAGAGTCACACAGCATATAAACCAAAGCAGTAGAGGCTGGAGTTTGCTCATATCAGGTCTTGAGTTCTTTCCATGCTGTCCCATTTTCTCTCTGCACCATTCACGTACAGCACAAGAGCAAATTAAATAAACTATGTGATGAGGTCTGATTCCTGCTCCTAAATCTCCCTTCCCCCCAGGAGACATTATGTAAAGCCTAAAAGAAAATGGATGTCAGTATCATGAAAGATGTTATTCTTTTCTTCCAAGAGTCATTTTTCTAAGATCTTTTTTTCAGTTTTTTGCTTTGAAATAACTTTAGACTTAGTTAGAAGTGAAAAAAAAAAGCACAGAGTTCCAACATTTGTGTGTACCCTTCACCCAGCCTCTCCCAGTAACATCTTACCTATGCATAAAGCAGTTATCAAAACCAGGAAGTAGATATGAATTTGTAACAATTGACTAAACTATAGAACTAATTTGGATTTTGCCCATTTTTACATACACTCAAATTTTTTATATATACTACTATGAAATTTGATCACATATATAGATCACCACAATCAAGATACAGGACTTTTCCATTACCCTAGAGAAATTTGGGGTGCTATGCTTTGTGTTATCCCTTTACAGGTACTCCCTACCCCAGCTACTGTTTTCTGTAACTATAGTTTTGTCATTTTAGTATGCTATATAAATGAAACCATAGTAGTAATCTTTTGAAATTGGCTTTTTTTCACTCAAGGTCTCACTCGGTTACTCAAGCTGGAGTGCAGTGGCATCATCACAGCTAACTGCAAACTCAAACTCCTGGGCACGAGCCATCCTCCTGCCTCAGCCTCCTGAGTAGTTGAGATCCAGGCATAAGACACATGCCCAGCTAATTTTTTCTATTTTTAGTAGAGACAGAGGTCTCACTCTTGCTCAGGCTGGTCTCAAACTCCTGAGCTCAAGTGGTACTCCTGCCTCAGCCTCCCAGAGTGCTGGGATTATAGGTGGGAGCCACAGTGACTGGCCCAGCATGGTGCTCTTGGGGTCCATCCAAGTTGTCACAGGCATCAACAGTTCATTCCTTTTTACCGCTGAATACTATTCCATGATATGGACATACCACAATTTGCTTACCTCTTTATCCACTTACCTATGAGCTCACTTGGGTTTTTCTAGATTTGGGCTGCTAATAAAGCAGCTTCTGGGACTACTCATGCATAGGTTTTTGTATGAACATAAGTTTTTATTTCTCTAGGACAAATACCCAGGGGTAAATTTCTAGGCCATGTGGTAAGTGTTTGGTTATCAGAAACTATCAAACTGTTTTCCAGAGTGTGGCCATTCCTTTTAAAATGTAGAATGATTCATGGCAGTGAATTGCATCTCTGCTGACTTAAATGAGATTTTTATTTTCATAGAAAAATGTATGTTTCTATTTTCTTTGTTTTTCTATGAAAATTGTTTTAATAAGCAGAAGTTGCTAAAATTGGTATTTCACCACTTGGGTCAAGAAACAAATGAAAATATGGCCATTAAGAAGCAGTTCTTCATGCTCTGATAAATGAATGTAAATTTGATGTTTATGAGTAGCTGAAGTGTTAAGAGACCAATTAATGTAAAAAGCCAATACTGTACAAATTCCTCAAGGACTATTTCTTAAATCTAACTTTACTTTGTAGAAAGCCCTTGTTCAAGCAAACTTTTCTGAGACCAATACTAATTATTCTTGCCTGCTAAAGGATACATACAATCACGTTAGTTAGCATCTCAAGCACTACTGCAATGGAATAAAATGTTTTAAATTGCCACTAATACCCAATGGTGTTGCATAGCAAGTTGAGTCCAATATCCATAGTCTTAACATGATCTAAAAGAGATCATTTTTTATTCTTAAAGTGACACCTCCCAGAAATCTCCCTATTCTTAAAACAATTCTCTTAAGACTCTGCTTTTCCTCCAGAACCCTCTTTAATATCTCCCAGAGAGATTTCCATCATCACCAACCAAAAAAAATCATATTCTCAAAAGTTAGTAATAACCCCATGTTGCCAAATGCACTAATTTCAACTTAATCCTCAATCTGGTTGTAAGCAATGTTGGAACAACTAATTATTCATTTGCAAAAAGATAAAGTTGAATCCATATCTATCTTATATTCCAAGATAGACACCAAACAAATCAGAGATTTAAATCAGAGATGCAAATTAAATTATTCAAGACCATAAAATACTGAGTAGGAGAAATGGATAAATTCTCTATAACGTTGGAATCAGAAAGGACTTTCTAATTATAATTAAAAGTACAGAAGTCATAGAAGAAAACAATAAATCAGGCTACATAAAATCAAAGAATGCTTCATACCACACAAAACAACAGAGTCAAAAAGCAAATGTTAAAAAATATTTACAACTGTTATAAGAGACAAAGAGCAAATCACCTTAAAATATAAAGAGCTCTAGAAATCAAGAAAAATCTAGGAACCCAATAGAATACAAAAGATGAGAAATGGATGTGAACAGACAGGTCACAGAATAAGAAATATAAACAAACCTCTTAAATACATTGTCCCACTCATAAAAAAGAAATGCAAATAATAACATTTTCTCACCTATCAGATTGGCAAAAATCTGTAATTTTACCACACAATTCTTGGATGAGATTGTGAGGAAACAAGCATCAGATGCCACAGGAGTACAGAATGAGATCCCCCTTATGAAACAGGGTCACTGTCTTCAAAAACTACATAAACATTTCTTTGCAACCCAGGAATTCTACTTCCTAATAGTTCTACCAATTTACAATAAATGTTCCCTATAGCTGATTAAGCTACACCCACCCAATAAAACAGAGTGAAGAATATCTTTCTGTACAGCTTTAGAAGGATCCCAAGATATGTAAAATAAAAAAAAAAGAAAAGAAACACTATAAACTGCAGAATTTTAAAAACTGGGAGGATAAAACAAATGAACAATGTTTTCCCAAAGAAAGTGATTGGGGACAAAGTGACTAAACCCGGAGTAAAAGCAGCATTTCTCATCATATGCTTTATGTCATTTTAATATTTAAACCACATAAATATACTAGCTATTCAAAACTAAATGAAAGAAACTATTGCCTGGCATAGAGTAAGCACAGTTTAAATATTGACTGATGCTGACTGTTATCATTATTTTTGTATAGCGATATTGGGGTGGGCTGTCTGGTTCATGTGATACACAGTTGTGCAAAATCTCACAGCCTCAGCACTTTTTGTCACTGCAGAGGGACAATGCCAGTGGTAACTTACCATAGGGCTTTTGTGTGAATGCCCTCGGTTCTAGGATGAAATAACATAGAGCAGCATTTGTAATTCTCTTAAACCCATATTCTAAAAACTGTTAGGTGATTTGCCTTAATTTTCTCTCCATTATAGTTCCTTAGTTTTTTTTCTTGAAGTCTTGTTCTATATCACAAGATAAGTAAATTTCCTTAATTTTAAACTTAGTGTTTTAGCTGACTTTTTAAAGGATTGTTCAATAAGTTAAAATGAAATGATGGCTGTGAGGTACTTAGCTTAGTGCCTGCTGTATAATCAATACTTCTTGACTAGTCATAGCACCCTAGATCATAAGAATGCCTTCAGCATAACCTCTATTCAATTCTACAATAGGTAAATACAGTCAGAGAAAAATTATCTACTCAGACCTCTCCATGTATTTTTCTTAATTATTTTTTCCAAAATATCTTTAATACATTGTTCCTAGAACTTGTATTATAAAGAATAAATTTTATTTTAAAAGAGAAGGGAAAGGGCAGGAAACAAGGCAAGTACTTTTTGAGTCTAGAACTTGTAGAAATACTAAATAATTTAAGGGCTAGTCTATATAGTACCTAACAGATGTTGGGCTAATTAGAGGAATTTTTTAAGCTTTGTTTGAGACAAATTGTTAATCACATGTACTCCTTGTATTTCTCCTGTGGTACCATTCATCAGCCATGGTCGTGGTCCCTAGATTGAGAGTTTTCTACGAAGTTTATTCAGCTTTGTGTGGACAGAGGGCGTCTCTCCTGCCCACATCACCCGTATCTCATCCATGCCCTTGGGTATTATGTACCCAGATCCTAGACATATCTGGCCACAATGCATGTGTATTGAATAAGTAAAAAGTTCACAAAATTGCAAGCTGCTAAACATTCACATGATGAGCCCCATCCCACTGCTCCCAACGGCATTGCAGCCCCTACCCACAGAAAACATAAAAATGGCTAGTCAGGATGAACAAATGAAGACAGCAAAGGTGACAATTACCCAAGAAGTGCAAGGTTAAAAAAAAAATAGCATTTTTGCCTCACTTATCAGAAGTTTTCAAAAGAATAATTTTTGCCTGCTCTTTTTTGCCTAATTGCTTCTATTCTGTCCTTGAATTTGGTTGTGTGAGCGTGATTATTTCGTTAATAGAGTGCTTGCTTTGCGTGTTTGTAATTGGAGGCTCTTTGGCTGAAGGCTTGTCTACTCTGTATTGCCTTTTACTTGGCTTTTTAACTTCTGCCTTTTGCAAAATGTTTTAAATATTTGATTTTAGCCCCTACCACACACTCCAAATCCATGCTTGGAATCTGGAGATCAAAGGACTGTAGCTAATCCTTAGGACATTTGCCATCATGTGACTTAAGAATCCATCTCTTATCAAGTTTCTGTGGTTTTGTGGAGTATTTACTGGTTGTAATGGCAAAATATGCACATCTGAAACTGTTTTTGAATTATGTTTCCTTGATACTTTTCCATATTTAGTTAATGGGAAAATAGCCAGCTTCTGGATGGTATTGAACTCCACCAGGCCGTCTCCAGGTTCTTTATAAAGGATTCTTAGGTTGTATCATCACATGTTTTCAATAAGCCTTGTTTTTGTTCCCCTTTAAACAGAGCGTGTCTTATTCAACAAGTTCATGACTGTAGGAAAGGAATCGATAAGGAAAAGAAAGTAAGTCTGAAGTAGGATTTTTCCTCATAGCTTTAGGATTCGTCATAAGACAAAGTGTTCCACGGTCTGAACTGCAGCTTCAGGAGTGAGCGACCATGAACTCTAATCCTGTCTCTGGAAGTAATTTCTTGCATTAACTTGTACAAACCTCTCTGGGACAGTATTTCCTTCCTTTTAAGCACAGATAAAAATACCAACACACTTTGTAAGGTTCATAAACAATAATACACAAAAGCAAATATGAAGTTAGGAAGTTCTAAAAGCTTCCCTTTATCCAGTGCCAATCAGGGCAAATTCTGGGAAGGATTTTATAAGTAAAAATGGGAGTTAGGTGCACAATTAAATGTGACCTATTTGATAATAGTCCACTAAAAATATAGTTAGGTAGAGAGAGAGAAAAGATAGATAGATAGATAGATAGATAAATAGATGATAGATAGTTGTAATTGATGAGCAGATGGCAGCATGTAGGGTTTTCAAAATTATACTGACTGTCAGATATTTGTTTATGGCCGTGTTTACTCAAATTCACTCCTTCAAAGCACCAGAAAAGTCCATTTTCACACCCCAGTGTTTATCCCTAAGGATTAGGCAAGTGCCTAAACTGTATCCATTTCTTATTTCCAAAAATATGAAATTGTGTATTGAAGAAGATTAAGAGAGCCAGGTGAACCAGGTAATTCTCAATGTCCCCAGATAATAACCGGAATAAATTTCCATCCATAGATGTTCCTTTCTTATTGACATTTGAGCTCAAGTGCCATCTCCATACAAAGTCCAAAGAGCACAGTCTATTCAAAGAACTTCCTGAAGATGTCCTTTCAAAACTTTTAGTGGTAGATGATTATTAATCATAACCTGTGTGTCATCTGACAATAAGTATCAGGTTTCTCAATGAAAAATATCACAATGCCACCAAACATGACTGGCTGCCAAGGTGCTCAGAGTCGGCGTCATTCAACTGCTTATAATAAGCACAAAATAGGAGTATTAAAAGCTACATATTGTGTTCATACTCTGGGAATTTAAACCTGTAATGACATGGTCTGCCTGTTGGTGTGTAAACATTCAGGTTATGACCCTGAATGAGATATCCACGCATCGGGTTTCATCATAGGACGTTAGGGGATTTCCAGCAGAAGTTTCAACTTTGATCACTCATTGGTAGGAATCCAAATCTTTTTTTAGATCTATAGTCAAATATTGGTATGGGGTTCTGTTTAGGAATCAAAACTGCGGGTTTGTCATTTGTTATGTGTGAAAATATGTAACGGAAGAAAATCTTAAACATCTGAGGATATCAAAATGCAAAATTACTGCTTCTTAAACCTGTCCTGTACTTTCTACATAAAGAACATGATATAAAGCTGCCATGTCAATGACCCAAACCATGTTCTGAGTCATCCAAAAATACACATGACTTTTCCTCCCTCTGATTTTGGAGGACTGCTGGAATTATACCTGGGTAAGACACTCAAGATACTATAGTGTACCTTAAATAGGATGTCATTCATGAAGACTTTCAGGGGACAAATGCTTCTTTCCTGTGTTATAAATATAGAAACACAGCTTCCTTACGTCCTCCAGTCAGTGGCCCACATCTGAAAGTAAATGTCTGTCATCACTAAGTGAAGCAGTTGTTCCAATAGGTTACTGGTACTGGGGGGCATTTGTTCAGCAGCATAAAAAAAAAAATCTGTTTTCTGAGTCTGCATTGCTGTCCTCACCCATCAACTCCAGCCTTGCTCACTGTCTACAGGTACGTACCGAGCATCTCAATGTTAACATGACCAGTCCGGCTCACTGGGAGGCTGAGGCAGGAGGATCACTTGAGCTCAGGAGGTGAAGACTGCAGTGAGAGAGCCAGCCTGCGTGACAGAACCAGACCCCATCTCTTAAAAATAAATAATAAGCAAATAAATAAGAATTAACAGGGCTGGAAGTGAACTGGCAGTTTTGCCCTCAAATTAGTGCTCAGTTCTCATGTAGCCCCAGCAGTATTACCCATCTTGGGAAGGGTGCTTCATTCACCAGCTCGCTCAGACCAGCAACACAGACAGCTGCCTTAGACTCCCCGGCCGACCCAACGGCCCCAAGCAACCCCGGAACAAGGTGGGGCCCCACCAACCTCAAAAGGGGGCAACAAGCCAAACCCCTTCCCCCCAACGGGGAAACGGTCCTGCCCCCTTTGCCGAACAAGGCAACCGCCTCCCCGCCCGGCCTCCAACCTCCCCCCCGCAACCAACCCAACCCCCAAGGTTTCCTGAAAGTAACAAAAGTGATCTTATAAAATCCAGATCTGATCCTGCACTCTGCCTTCCCTGGCTCCTATCACACACTGAAGGACATTGTCAGCAAA
>NW_003852430.1:16196476-16216811 GCF_000181295.1 Otolemur garnettii
TCTTCCGAGAAGCTTTTCCTGACATACCAACTCAGATAGAACCACTTGTTACTCTGTGACTCCACCCCTGACCCTTTGTATTTCTCCAGAATATCCCTAACATTATATTCTGTACTGTTTGTTTGTTTAGCATTAACCAGTGCCCCCCAATTACTCCAGAAGCGAAGTTCCATGAGAGCAGAAAACGTTGCTGTTTTATTCACTGCTCTATCCCTTAGCTCGTGGCAGACAGGCAAGCAAAAAAATGTATGTTGAATGAATTAATAGATGAATGAACGAATCGCCTAAACACTTAATTTGAGAAAAGTCATGTCCAAAACACTCCTGCTGACGCTTTGTCATTCAACCAATATATAAAATGAAGAGCCTACCTCTTAGAATTCCAGAAATTTGGGATGAGAAAGGATCCCTAACACTTTGCAGTCAGTCCCACCTCATTTTAAAATGTATGGAAACCAGCCCCGGGAGAGATGTGGTGACAAAGCCAAGTTAACGGCAGGACTGGTTGGTAAACCAGATGTCGTTCAGTGATCTTCATACTTCAATACTTGAACTCCCTGTTTCTTCTGAAAGGTTAGAATTTTGGATAGATAGGCAAATATAGTGAAACCACACAATTTTAATTCCTACTTGGCTTGCTCCTCTGCTGACAGTAAAACATGAGGCTTATGATATATATACATGGGGCACTAAATAAATCATAAAGTCATGCAGAAATCGTCTGATGACAAGACAGGCTGACCTCTCTGTCACAGTGTGCTGTCCCATCAGGACAAGGGAAAATATAAAAATCTGTTAATTACAAGATTTTTGCTAAATTTTACCTGAATATCCACCATTTGCAAGTCCCCCATGTATTCCCCATTCTTAATAATACTGTACTTCTTGGAATTTCACTTTAAGCCTTTATTGACTGCCTATTTCCCTGTTTACTGGTCTCTCTGCTGGTTACGACAGTTACGAAAAGAGAAGCATGTAATGAAATGTGAGTGCTCTGGAAGCAGATGGACATGAGTTGGTTCTTGGCTTCATTTACTAGCTCGATGACCTTGGGTAAGATCCTGGAGCTTTCTTAGTATCAATTTACCAATCTAGAAAAGGTAGAGAGGTTTATATATATGACAACTTTTTTTAGGCTGAGAGTTGGCATGATAACCAGGCATGCCAAGACAGGGAAGAGCTTTGCATGCATTACCTCACTGGATCCTCGCAGCAGCCCTGTGGGGGGAGATGATTCCATCCCCTATTTACAGGAGAGGACCCCACCCCAGCAAAATTAACAGGCCCAAGGTCACACAACAAGGAAAGGACTGACCTAGGAATCCCCAAGCTGTCAAGTTCATACTCATAACCTCTGTGGCTCCTTGGAGGGCTGTTTTGGAGAACTAATGAAATAGGGTGTATATACTGAGCACCCTACATGGCCGCATACATCAGAGGTGCTCTATAAATGTTGCCCATTCCCCTTCACTTTTCCCACCACTGACTAAATAAACCACCTTGGTCAACGTGCTAACCTTCCTGGGTCATAGATTTTTATTTTAAATAAATAATAGTTTTCTTTTCTTATTATAAAAGCAAAACATGGTTATTGGAGATCATTTGGACAAAAGAGACGTAGATTTAAAGAAACTAAATTTTACACATAATCTCACCACCTGAAGATAGATAATCACCACTGACAGGAAAGTATACGTGTACTTACAGTATTTGTTTTCATATATACTATAAGAATGTATTGTCCTTTGGGGGGCAAAATTGGAATCATTCTACATAATCAATTCCTTATATAATGTATTGGAAATATTTTATCCCATTAATATTCTTCTAGAACATGGTATTTTTTGGTTGTATAGCATCCATAGTAATAATAATTAGCTAAAATTTGTTGTGAGTTAGCCCTGCACTGAGATGTTTCACAGGCTAACTTATTTAATTCTCACCTCTCTGTAACATAGATATTCTTACTATCCTCATTTTACTGAGAAAGAAATTGAGGCAGAGAGAAGTTTAATAACTTGACCCAGGTAACCCAGCTAATAAGAAGCAGAGCCAGGGTTGAATCTCAGGCACATGAGCCCCCCGCCCATGCTCAAAAAGAGAGGTACCCTTATTAGTTTTAATTACTCTATTTTTGTTAGAAATCTGGATCGGCTCTCATTTTTTATATTAGTAAGAATTTAATAAGCATGCTGATGCAACTTTTGTTGACATCTGCAGTATTCTAGGATAAATTCCAAGTATTAAAATTGCTAAAACAATAGGTATTCACATTGCTAATAGCTTTGGCATATAACGTCTGATCGTTCTACCCAGAACTCTTTGTCCTCTCAGAAAGTCGTGAAAGAATCTCGCCTTCCCCTCATTGCCAGTATTGTCAATTCATTTGTTCAAACACTCAGATCGATAGACTAAAATGGTAACTTATAGCTATTTAAAATTTTTAAACTAGAAATTATTGAAAAAGAGCTTTTTATATACTTAATGGTCATTTTTACGTCTTCCTAGGATAAGTTCAGATTTATGCCTTCTGTGCAATTTTCTACTAGTAAGTTTTCTTCTAAGTTTACATTTACATATGAAAGCTATTAGCCCTTTGTCCTTCATCATAGATGTTGCAAATTCTTTCTAAGTTTGGTTTTTGCATCTCAAACTGTGTGGGATTTTTTTTTTTAACACACAGAATTTTTATATTTTCTGTGTCATGTCCCTGTTTCTTCTCACCTGCAAAATGAGGGAGATTTAACTCTATTATTTCTCATACCCTTTAAAATTATAAAAGTTTAGTCTATTTGATGAGACTGTAACTCATCAAATAAGTACCCAGTACATGAGTTCTGAGCATCTACCATAGGATAGATACTGAACAAGGCACCAAGGTTGCAAAGGGAAATAACCACTTCTGGTGCCGCCAGCTCTGTACAGTGTGCTACAGGAGGGACCTGCAAATATACAGACTACTGTAGAATCAGACAGGTCAGACAGGAGCCAGGCACAGAGCACCGGGCACCTGTGAAAGCCAACCTCCCGGACAGGTGGATGCCTGTGCTGAGTTCCAGAAGTAAAGAGAAGTTGGCCAGACCGGGAAGGAGCAGAGGGGCGGGCTTTCAGGAAGATCAGTAGCATGTTTGATGCCAGATGGCTGAATCCAATCTTTGTTCTTGATATTGGAAATTTGTTGTTGTTGTTTTTTATTCACCAGAGAAGTAATACATTCACCATAACATTTTTATCTGGCAATCAAATTCAAAATGGTTTAGAGAAAGAAAAGAGAGAGTGGAGACCAGGTCAGAGATTTATAGGAATGGCCAAGACAGAGGCAGCGTAAGCCTGACCAAGGAAGGAGACAGGATACAGGGAATGAGACGATTAGAGGTGTGAGATAGTACAGAGGCAGAATCAACTGCACTATCTCGGTGGATGTGAGACAGGAGGGGTAATAAAAAGATGTCAACTTACAAATTTAATATATACTCTGTATCTGAACTTCTTAACTTGATAAGATCCACCTGGGGAAATAAATGGGTTTGCAATAATTGGTAATATATATGAAAAGGAATAACATTGAGGGACTCTTACCCTATCAGATGTCTAGTGTCGTACTAATTCAGGAATAGGCAATAAAACAGAATGAGATCTAAAAATAGGCTTCTCAATAAGTATATGGAAACATTTGGAAAAGGTCAGACTTTTTCTTTAGATGGTATTGGAAAAACTGACTATCATATGGTGTAAAAAGTAAGATTAGTTCTCTACTTCACTGCAGAGACAAACACAAATTCATAAAAGTTAAAGATCGTATAAGTTAGAGTAATGCTAATTATTATAACATACACATCTCCAAATTCCAGTAACTTAAAAAAATAGAAGTTTCTTTCTTGTGTGGTGGAAGCCTCTCGGAGGCCAGGATGGATGATAAAGGCTGTCCTCCCTGCCATCACTGCAGAGCGCAGGCTCATGAAGGTCCGCCGTATTCATCCTGCAGGCGTGCTGAGCACCGACACACAGGTGAGGCGGAGAGAGAGAGCCACAGGCACAGGTGCCCCCCAACCTGGAAGCGACACAGCTCATTCCTGCTCACCTTTTGTGAGCAAGAATTAGTCATCTCCCCTCACTCAGAGGCCAGGAAAGCTGGGCTGTAATGGCTGTCACTTCCCAGGAATGATGCTGAAGCACAAAATCATTCTAGACAACTTGACTTTTATGAGGCCTAAAGGACATGAAATCCATCCAGGAGTCTGTTTTTTCAAGGGATGTTTTCCCTTATTGTACTGGCAAAAATTAAAAATTTTTAATATCTCGGGTAGTACCTGCAAATGCTTAGAAAAGTGTCTATCACATAGTAAGCAGTACATATTAGCTGTTGCCATTATGTTTTTCGTATTAAATTATAGCTGTGTACATTAATGCAATTACGGGGTGCAATGTGCTGGTTTTACACACAATCTGAAATGTTTTCAAGCTGTTGCTATTATTATTGGCAATTTTTTATTAACAAGAAAAAAGAGAGAAATAAATATTTTCATATTGTGAGTGAGGGTGAGGGTCAGTACCATCATTCTGAGGATATTTTGAAACCTACCACAAACTAAAAATGTGCCAACTATCTTGTATCTAGGAATTTATCCTTAAAAAGAATACCTATAAAAATAGATGTACAGGGTGGTTCATTTCAGCATCATTTTAATAGCAAAACTAAAAGTAATCTAAAAAATTATTAAGAAACAATTGGCTAATTAAATAAATTAACTTCCTGCTTTATACATATTTGTGTTGTTTTAATCTTTTATAACAGCCGCTACTCTTATAACTTTAAAACATACTTTTCATTAAAATTATTCAAAGTTTAGCTTATAGTGAGGCTACTCAAAATAGCTCAAGGAATTGGAACAAAAAAAGATGGTGCGAGAGGATAACGTGATCATTAGGAACATTGTATTTACCGCACTTCTGATTTTCCCAGAGAGAATAAGATAAAGTGAGTTTAAAGGGCAAGAGGAAAATTTATGGTAGTTATCAAGGAAAACTTTCTGAGACTCTAACTCATAATTTATAAACATTTTAAAAGCCTGAAGTCTGCGGTCAGTTTCTGGGAGGCGAGCTGTGTCCTCTTTGTGGTCTCCCTCTGGAGAATGTATCTGTCTTTACAACTACCAATTCAAAAGTGTTCAAGCGTGCTTTGTTTGATCCCATATGATTTAGTTCTTCCCCTTGTGATTTTAAATCAAGTCGAGTGATTCTTTCCAATAGATGCATTACGTAGTATAATTGTGGCAACAGAAAAACAGCCTGTCAAGTTCCGATGTATATTGGCCCTGCTTTAAACCCAATCCCTGGATTCATGGTAGCATTGCTTTGGCTATGAATCTACCTTATAATGAGGGCTCCTTGGTATTTCTGTGACTAATACCTTTTAGACAGGGTCCGTGGTGATCAATTCTTATTGATTTTGCTGAGTAAATAATACTTGAGCAAAGTTCTTGTGGCACCTAATAATAAGCTCTTTGACAGTCCCTGTGTGTCTGAGGTATCCTTGCAGTTTGTGCCCCCTCAAATCTTAACAATCATCTATAAATCATTCTAAGGGATTCAGTAAGTTTGTCAACCTACTTCCTAATACCTTGTAAACCTATATTTCACATTTCTACTGGGCTGCTTATAATCAATAAGTCTTTCTCCACTACTTGCCAACTTATTTATATCAGTTTCCTTTGGGAAAGGCAGGTTTTAAGTGCTCAGGACTCCGTGCGTTGTCTTTATACGATTTAGAGCTCCTGCTTGTTTATTAGCAGTTCTATTTCTTTCTCCAGCCCCATTTCCTCCTGATGCATCCATAAAAGTGCCATCTGCTTTTTAGCATCGTTTTATTTCTGCTTTACCCTCCCTGCACTTCTCTCCTCCCCGAATGCTTTATGAGATGACAATTTATTCTGGATTTGTTACCCACCTGCTTTCACAGCCTCCCCCTTTCTCTTCCGCCCTCACCCCCACTCCACCCTGTTTTGTTTTGTTTTTTTTTTAATCCAAGGTGCACTAACTCTCAAGGACACAGCTCTGGAGCCACAGCTTGACCACGGATGGATGTTGGGCCTTAGTCAGTTGACCCCGACAAGCCTCAATTTCTTCATTTATAACAGTACTATCTGCTACATAGCACTGTTGCAGACTGAATAAAATGATGTACGTTAGGCTATCTCAGCCTTGGCACTATTAACATTTGGGGCAGTGTCATTCTTTGTCCTGGGGGCTGTCCTGGTTATAGTAGAATGTATACAGCAACCCTGGCCCCTGCCCCAGATGCCCATAGCAACTCCCTCCTCAGTTATGACAAACAAAAATATCTCCAGACATCTCCTGGGAGGCAAAATTGTCCTCATGCAGAACCACTGATGTACATGAAGTGGGACTTGATAAATATTTGCAATAGATGGATGATGAAATGAATAAATATTCGTTTTTAATATGAGTAATCTAATATAGTACTCGACACTCAACTGCTTACTATTGAATGGTAAACAAATGATCCTGAAACTGATGAGCTTCAAGGCCTGTCTGTAGTTTCTAATTTCTTTCTCTCAGCTATATTTTTATTAGATTATAACTGTGTACATTAATGCATTTATGGAGTTCAATGTGCTGATTTGATATACAATGTGGAATGCTTACATCTAACTGATTAACAAAACCATCATCTCTATCAAAAAAGGTGGCAACTTCACATCTTTTCTGTTTACCTGGATGGAGCTGGAACATATTCTTCTTAGTAAAGTATCTCAAGAACGGAAGAAAATGTAGTTTCTTTTCAAACTTTTCAATCTTTTCAAACAGGCCCGTATATTTCAAAACATATTTTAGACAATTAGCTCATTGCACCATTTAAACTACGTTCCTACTTTTACATATATAGGCATAGACTCTAAATCTTAGGGAAATTTAACTTTTATCAATTTCAGTAGATAACAGCTGTAACTATTATGTTGCAGCAGAATTTACTGCTAGATGTTGAAGTGGTCTTTTCATTAACTTAAGAGTATTTTAGGTTGATATCCCAGTTATCAAGCCATTGATGGATAAGAAAACAAAGCTCAAACTACTTGTAAGCATTTTTATTCTAAGTTCATTTTATAAGTATTTGTTGAGTTTCAACCACATTTTAGGTACTCTTCTAGGTACTTGGGATATATTAGTAGACAAAACAATGATCCAGCCCTGTGGAACCTCCTTTCTGTAAAGTAACGGACCACAAAAATAATAAATACATGGACGAAAATGAAAGTAAGGACTACTCATAATGACTAAATATTAGCCTAGAAAATATTCTAGGTGGTGCTGACAGCAGATGGCTGCAACCCAACCAGAAAGGTTTTTGTGACTGCATCCAGCGTCCACTATTTGCCATTTGGTTGCTCATCCATGATTTCATTCTCCTGAACTCTGTATTTCTCGTCTGATCTGAATTACAATGGGAGTATTAAATAAAATCTATTGTTACCTTTGCATATTTGGAAACTTCAAATATTTAGAGTACGATTCACTGTGTACATAATTTTTGAAATTGTCTCAAATCACCAGTGTTACTTTTATTTTCTCTGGTGCACTAACTTCATAGCACACTTTTTATTCTGTAGTCTAACAAATCAGTAGCTGGTTTTCTTAAAATTAATGCAGTGTATGCTTTTCTGTGCCTCACTTTTTCATCTGTAGAACGGGATCTGTGGAGTACCTAACTCATGAGCTTGTTATAATCCTAGGCATATCCTGATATATATTTTTGTTAAAATGAGATCCCATTGTACATACTGTTTTGCACCTGACTTATTCACTTAAATTATGTCTTTGACGTCTGCGTCAACATCTTAGTTCCTTTTGCTTTCTAAGAGTTGCCAAGAGTGATAACTCAAGGCTGCATTTGTGGCTCTTGGGGCACGTACCCATCACATAGTGTCTAGATCTGATGGGGAAAAGTCCCGTGGCTGACCCTTTGCACTGCCAGCCACTGACCCCTCTCTCTCTAAGCACTGGCTCCCTGAAGGGGCACCAGCAGTGACTTGGAAGGTCTCTGTCCACCCCAGGAGACCAGGCCCTCCCCAGTGCAGGGAGAAGGCTGAGCTGAATGAGGAACACACATTCATACCCCTGTTAATCCTGAGGGTAACAGAAACATAACAAGTGCAGCGCCCTTGAAGTGGAACTCCTCTGGGGGCGGGGGGAGGGGCTGCTTGTGCACAACCCACTTGGAGCAGGAAAGAAATTGTATTTGAGGATATTAAAGTCAAGATAACTTTTAATAAAATTGCCAGAAGAGGCCATTCATCCTCACTTGACTTCTCCCACTTAAAAGCCTCTTTCCATTACATTTACTCTCAGAAGGTTTTTTTGTTTTCTTTTGTTTCGTTTTTTCAGACAGAGTCACCCTGGGTAGACTGCCATAGCATCCCAACTCACAGCAACCTCAACTTCTTGGGCTTAAGTGATTATCTTGCCTCAGCCTCTCAAGTAGCTTGGACTACAGGCACCTGCCACAACGCCCGGCTATATTTGTTGTTGTTGTTGTTGCAGTTGTCATTGTTTCA
Organism: Otolemur garnettii; assembly: GCF_000181295.1. Lineage (NCBI taxonomy): Eukaryota > Metazoa > Chordata > Mammalia > Primates > Galagidae > Otolemur > Otolemur garnettii. The sequence goes on from NW_003852430.1 coordinate 16,205,050, forward strand.
GCTGGCTCGGTCAGGTTCAAACCCGCCAGCTCTCATGTATGCAGCTGGTGCCCTAGCCGCTGAGCTACAGACGCTGAGCCTACTCTTAGAGTTATTAAGCCCCCTTTCTCTTTTCTGTGCTTTCATTAGGTGCTCTTTTTTTTTTTCTTTTTTGCTTACAAAAAGGCAGTTTTTTTAAGCCAAATGTCAATATGTCAAACATTAAATATCCATCCCATGCCATGCACAGTGTTTATAATTACACACTTAGTTGTAACAAATGTAATATTATTTAATGTGTATACTGGACATACACATAACTGGTGGGCCAGGTATGAAGAGTACTCTATCCAGAAAACATGGACCAAAGTAATCAGCTTAGTGGAGGTTTTTGTTAAACAATACGCACAGTTGCAGACTACACAATGTTAGAGAATTTTTGGCATAAAGAAGATAAAAACTTTTTTGGCAAGACAGCAAGAGGCGTTATTCCTAGCAGCACTTCTTCATCGGGACAGACGATGATGCTCCTGTCACGTCAGTCTGAGCCTTGTGGACTCTGGCGGGAGTTCCTTCCTGCAGGTAGGAATGCTGATGACACCTGAGATGTAGAAGGCCCTCCCACAGCCCAAGGCTCTCTGACTGTTCTCAAGGCCATTGTCCAATTTGCTGAAGATTAAGTAGCACATGCTTCAAAATCGCATCGGTAAAGCACACACAGGGTCAGAACTATAGGAGCAGGCGAGTCCCCTTCTCTGCCTTTCCGTTCTCCGTTCATCACAGAGGCCAAGGGGCACCAGGTCAGGCAACGGGTCAAGATCTGTTTATTTATGCTCCAAAGAGGTCCCAGGGAGCCATTCAGACATATTGTTTGAGAAATAAAAAGTCCTAATCATGCTTCTTATGGCCATTTCCACCCATTTCTTTCAGATACCATTGTTCTTATTGCGTCAATAGCAGTTGTTTCTGCAAAAACTCAGGGTAACATTTTCGCCACATCTGCACTGAGAAGCCTCCGTTTCCTGCAGATCCTCCGCATGGTGCGCATGGACCGCAGGGGCGGCACCTGGAAGTTACTGGGCTCAGTGGTCTATGCTCACAGCAAGGTAAGAGTCACTTTCTGAGTTTTAGAACAAAATTTTTTAAACTTTTTCATTGATTGCTGAAGCAGTTAATAAATCTGTTGCACACAAACATAATCATTTCAGAAGTAGGTTAAAACAGTTTGGGGACATGGTATGCAATGGATTATTTAAAAACCATCATAAACTTCCAAGAAGTAGTGGGCTGGGTGCAGTGGCACAAGCCTATAATCCCAGCACTCTGGAAGGCTGAGGTAGGTGGATCCCTTGAGCGCAGAAGTTCAAGACCAGCCTGAGCAAGAGCAAGATCTTGTCTCTACTAAAAATAGAAAAACTAGCTTGCATCATGGCAGGCACATGTGGTCTCAGCTACTTGGGAGGCTGAGGCAAGTGTATCCTTCAGCCCAAGAGTTTGAGGTTGCTGTGAGCTATGACGCCATAGCAGTCTATTCAGGGTGACAGAGTAAGACTTTGTCTCAAAAAAAAATAAAAAATAAGAAAACAAATGTCCAAGAAGTAGTGAAGAGGATGGAATCATGCAGATTTTTTTTGTCCTTTTTCAAAAGCCTTCCACCTCTAAAAATCTCCCATTCTTTTTCTATCTAGGAACTAATCACAGCTTGGTACATAGGATTTTTGGTTCTTATTTTTTCATCTTTCCTTGTCTACCTGGTGGAAAAAGATGCCAACAAAGAGTTTTCTACATATGCAGATGCTCTCTGGTGGGGCACGGTAAGGATAAAGATTTGTTTGTACTTATTGGTTGTTATGGAATATTTCCTACGAATACAGTGCAATGGTTCCTATGGATGATCTCCATAAAAATATTAACTTAGAAAAGGGAGTCATGTGAAGATATACACTACTTATAATTGTCTAAAAATTTTTCACATCGCTTGGTCCAAGTTAAGTTCTCTTGGAACTATCATCAGTAGTACTTTTTGAATGCTAAATTATTGGCAAAATAAAAAATACATAGATTTCTTAAATGGTGATTGAAACATTGGTATCTTTGAACATTGATATCTATTAAACATTGATAACTTTGCGGAGCACAGATTTGAATTGCTAATAGTTGCATTGATTTGCCACTCATCAACAAGTTTATCTGAGATTAAAAAGAATGGACAGAAGTGGAATGAATGTTAGATGAGTAAAATCCCAGCCCAGAAAGAGGAAAAAGAAAAAACTAGTGAGTAACCATCTGTGAGATCAGAGATTATAGACACCTAATTTCAAAACTTGCCACTCAAAAGCTACTCTTTCTTCATATTGTTATTAAAGAATCCTTTTCCAATCAAGTAAAATCATGATTCCCATACAGATAGAAAATAAACACATGCTAAATTCTATATTTAACTCATCCTTTATTTGTCATTATTAATGAAGAAACCAGTAAGATGTTACAACCGGTTCAAAGGCCTATCTGAAGAAGAAAAATATTTTAAGATCTGAAATACTGAAATGAATGTGCCAGCAAGGGCAAAACTGGCTTCTTCCACAGTGTGGGAGGGAAGTCAGTTGAACCTCCACCAGACAGAATTGATTTACATGTCTGTAGACAAGAACTGTTTTGCATTGCTACCAGTTATCTACAACTTACAGAGTCCTGAAACAGCTCAAATGCCATGAAAGGGGCAGAGCTGCGTAAAATCAGAATCCAAACCCCTTGGAGAAGGGTGTGCTCTGAAAAACGCATAGTTTTCCACTGAAGCAAAACTTTCCCCTGCAATTTATAAAACAGTCATCAGAACTTCTGCCTGAGTAAGAATGTCACAAGATAGGAGAGTGCTTTATGCAACATAGAAATTACATTTCTTTTTATTGACGTTCCAAAGGGTAGTTATGTGAAAATATACAGCATCTAGAATTATCTAAAGAATTTGCTTATCTCTTGGATCCAACAAGGCTAAGTTATCTTATAAATCATCATTAGTATTTCTTGAGTCCTAGATAACCTTCAAAATAAAAATATATCATTTTCTTAACCTGCAGTTAAAACATTGATCAGCTTTTTCTTTGTTTTGTGGACTGCAGATTTGTTAGGTCTTTGCACTACACATCAAAAGCACATCAGCAACACCCAGAACACTTGTCTGTCTGGGACAAGGGAAATTGGTCATAACTTGGGAGTTGTTGATTGTGAGCTGGAATGGTATTGATAAAACTCGGAAATACACTCAGGATTTTTCTTCTTAAGTTACCTAAGTAGATGTCTGTGAGGTAGTGCTGTGGTATCCAAGCATTTTGTTTGTTTAGTGATTTGATCTCAGACTCCTCTATACTATTCACAACCATAATGAACATTTGAAAGGAGAAGTGGAAATCTGACAGGGAGCAGTCATCCAGCTTTCTTGAGATACTTTTTATATGTAGAGAAAACACGGAAATTTATGACTCATGGTGGGATCCCCTGTGTAAACTGAGAAAACAAGAGGCCATTCTTGCCAGTAAGGGGAAGACGTTTTGTCATCCTGGCCTTCAAAGCAATGGTTTTGAATTCAGGTTTAGTTTCTGCTTCTCTTGGATAATATATGTAAGTCACTGATGCACTCAGATGCACCTGTCCCCTTAGAGATGCAGCCGTAGTAAGTTCAGCCTGGACGCTCTTTATCCTTCTTTTCCCTAGTCTTCCTTTTCCCCTTACTCCTCATAAGGGCTTCTGGAGTGTATATTAAACAGTTTGTGGGAAACTCTCAATATACCTCTCATAGTCATCGTCTTGTTTTGTTATTATTTTTGTTTGTTTGTTTGGGTTTTTGCTTTTTTCATTTTGTATTACTGTTTCCATAGATTTCTTTTTTTTAAATTTCAGATCGACATGGGGGTACAAAGAGATTTCATAGCCTGCATTTGTAAGGTTAAAGTTCCATTTGTAGGTGTGTCCCACACTCAGGTAGTGTGCTGTATACCCATGCAAAGTACCTGTTCGGTGGGAGTTTACCCCCCTCCTTTGTTGTTTTGCTCTCGTGTGAGCATACAGGTGTCAACCTACAATTTCTAGTTTAATACTGTTTGTTTTTCCATTCTTGTGACGCTCCTCTTAGGAGAATGGTCTCCAATTCCATCCAGGTTGTTGCAAAAGATACATAATCTCCATCTTTTTATGGCTGAAAAATATTCCATGATTCACAGATACCACCATTCATTAATCCATTCCTGTATTGAAGGACACTGGGGTTGTTTCCACGTCTTTGCATTTGTGAATTGTGCTGTTATGAACATTCATGTGCAAGTGTCTTTATGGTAGAATTCCTTTTTTCCTTTGGGTAAATACCTTGTAACAGGATTGCAGGATCAAATGGCATGTCTACTTTTAGCTCTTTGAGGAACCTCCATACTGCCTTCCCTAGAAGAGATTTTTCACTTTTTTGCCAAAATAACCCACATAGCAGGTTTTTAAATGTCATATCTATGATTTTCAGGGAGAAAACATATATTCATTGATTTCCATTTCAGTAGTGTTATTTTGTGTGACATTTAACCTATACTTACCAGGTTCCTAAATGGTCTAATTATGTTTCTACTTTAAAAAAAAAAAAAAATCAAGTTTTCAACATGAGAGTAAATACTTCAAAAATGCCAAACTTCTAAGATTTCTTTTTATTTTTTTGATTATCATTATTTTTATTTTTTAATTTAATTTTTAATTAAAATCAAAACTGTAGGGGCGGTGCCTGTGGCTCAAAAGGGTAGGGCGCCAGCCCCATGTACCAGAGGTGATATTCAAACCCAGCCCAGCCCCCCCCAAAAAAAATAAAAACTGTACCCATTTATGGGGTACAATGTGATGATTTGACACACAACGTGGAATGCTTAGAACAAACTGATGAACACCTCCACCACCTCACTCACTTACTTTTTGTGGTAAGACATTTAAAATTTACTCTTAGTGATTTTGAAATCTACCCTTCAGTTTTTTAAAAGAAGGTTTCCTTTGTCTAATTAGTCCACAGCGGGTTTGTTGATATTAACTGACTTGCTAATGAGATTATCTGAAGCCTTTAAGGATACAAAGGCAAACAAGAGGGCTTATTATTTCTATTTATTATAAAAACAACATATGCTAGATCTCTAGTGTGATATAAAACAAATTTAGATTGTTGTACCTTTTATTACACATTGATCAAGACCTGAATGAAATATATAGCTGCATACTTTTTAGTTATAATTTTCCATGTTGCACATAATGGGCATCTTAATAACTATGGAAGTATCCAGAATAAATTAAGAAATAAAAGCACCCTGAGTTGCCTGAGTTGGAGTTTTTCTAAGTGGTGGCTTTGGTGAAAAAAGGAAATCCCCTATATTAAAAGAGCCCAAAGTATCAACATTCAATATCAAAATGCAATCTGTGTTTCATGGTACAGTGTCCCATTGAATTATAAATACTAAATATTCATACTAACCTCCTTCCATTAAAGTGGTGGGGGATGGCCCCCAAACCAGCATTTGGAGGGATACCATGGTAGGATCAGCACTGTGCTCAAAGCCAGTAACAATTTGAAGAGGTTTGATCCCTGAGAATAGTTTCATACCAGCAAATAGCAATACCTAGCCCATTGAATCCGTGAGATGACAGATAGAAAGGGCCTGGTTCCAAGCCTGGTTAACAGAGCCTTGGCATTTTCTTAGTTATTGTGTTCAGACATTTATATTCTACATTTAGAAAGATTCACATGTACCTTTGTAAGACAGACCCTATATAGGTGTGGTCCCACCAATCACCCTCCCACCACCCATCCTCCCCCCTAAAAGAGCTGCAGCACAGAGCCACAGGCAGAAGAGAAGGGGCTTGGGAGTTGCAGGTTGCGATGAACAGATGCTCGGATTCGGAAGTGGCAACTAAAGTAGCTTTGGTGGCAGCAAAAGGGAGAAGGGAGCATCTAATAGCTGAGGTGCTGTCAAAAGAGGGTCTTCTGCTGGCCAGGTAGGGCTCCATTTAATATTTTTCCTATTATTATTTCTCTCCTTTTTAGTTCTAGATTTATCCTGAAATAATTTAAGACTAGGGTTTGCTGGAGTTATTTTCTATCATTATTATTATTATTATTTCTTCTCTTGTTACTGTGTTTCTCCTTTTGATTTGCCTTAGATTTATTCTGCAGTCACAGACCAGGTATTCCTGAAGTAATTTTGGGGGGTAGTGACCTGTTCTTAAAGGCCAGTTTGTCCTCTTTCTGTTTCCTCCTATTCCTGTCATGAAGATAGTATTATGGGTTTTAAAAAAGTAATAATAATGTGCACAGCAGCAGACAGTATAAGTCTGCTCTTGAGTAAGCAAATGAACACAGACACCACCTGAGACCATGCGCTGGAAATGATTACTTCGGGCATGGAAAAGAATCTTGTATCAGCCCGAATTAGTCTGAGAATTCATGCTGCAAATCCTACAGTCTTTCTAGAAGCAAACCATATGGAAGTTTCTATGAATATAATGGAGTATACTTTGCACTCAACATGTTGTTCATCCCAAATATATGCCATGAGTTTCATCCCCCTGTAAAATCTAAGAATAAGAAATTGTGTAAATTTATAGAATGAAAAAAAGATACATCCTCGTCCTTGATGATACCAGTTACCCTTCAGCAAGTCAACTCTCCTTATACTGAGTTCACCCCTGCACAGTGTTTTCTGCAATATCTTAAAAACTGTTGTTTTCTGATTTAATACTGGTATGTTAAATTAATGTTAATTGGCTGGCACTGTGGCTCATGCTTATAATCCTAGCGCTCTGGAGGGCCAAGGCATGGGGATCGCCTGAGGCCAAGAGTTCAAGACAAGCCTGGGCAAGAGCGAGACCCCATCTTTACAAGAAAAAAATAGAGGAATTTGCCAGGTGCAGTGGTGTCCACCTCCGTAGTCTCCGCTACTCAGGAGGCTGAGGCAGGTGGATCACTTGAGCCCAGGAGTTTGACGTGACAATGTGCTGTGATGACACCACTGTACTCCAGCCTGAGTGACAAAGTGCAACTTTGTCTCAAAAAAAAAACTTTTATAATTAATTCATTAAAGTTAATAATTGTTTCTTACTACAGATCCATTCAAGAACATTGTCAGTTGCTAAGCAAAAACTTAGATGCATATACCCCAGCCACTACCTACCAAAAACTCTTAGCTGCTCTAAGCATCTGCGAGTTCCTTGCCTACCTTAACAGTGTGCGTTTGCGAAACAAATTATCCTAAACCTCTTTGGGGAATTCTTTCCTAAGGAGAGGTCTGCTTCTTCAATACGTCTTCTTTCATGTGGCTCTACACACTTTTTCTCAGGGATTATTATTCCATAAGCTTTACGCACATGCTGTTTTGAAAAGAAAATAGAAGAATTAGAGTCAAGAGACCTGGGTTCTAGCCCAACATTGTAAGGTAGTGTAGGGATGCCATGATGAGATTTAAGCAATCATTAATATCTCTGTAAGATAGAGATGCAATATCACCCAAACACAAAATCGCCACGTGTAGGAAATGAGGTTGGGGAGGGTAGACGTGCTCGATCAAGCAACCGGCAAGTGTCAGTCTTTACTGTTGTTACATGTTGGACCCCAGTCTGGAAAGACCCTGTGTAATACCAGTGCCCTGAGCTGTCTGCCACGGCAGACCCCAGATTATATGACGCTGCCTTGAGCTGTCTGCCATGGCACAGATTATATGACGCCACCGCCACAGGTGGTGCTGACGTTTGAAGATGGAAGACCTATCTGATCCTCTAATTTAAGGTAACCAAATTTAAAAATTGACCTAGACAGAAGAGTAGAAAAGAGAAGGGAAGGAAAGAAAAGAGAATAGAAGGGAGTGGAGGGGGAGGAAGGGTTGACAAACTGCTGGTGTGAATCATCCTTCCTTAAAGGACCTCCTTATGTGGAGATTATGCTGGGCCGTGGAAATCTACCAACAGTATATTCTTAACTTGTTCACATGAATGAATTAGCCAAACTAGTATTCATCATGGTATCTTCAAAATCAGGCCAATAAATATTCGTTAAGTTTATTGCTTGAGGAAATAAGAAAAGATTTATATCTTCTGATCTGGAATTAAGCCTGCTACTAAAAAAAAACAAGAAAGAAAAAACAGCCTAACCAGTGTCTAAATTATAATCTGACCATCACATCTGCCAATCTGTTTTTTAAACAGTCAAAAAGGCTGAGACGAGAATTGTCATTTGTTTTGCACTGTTATTTCTGATTGCTAAACACACTATGGCAGCCCCACTATACCTCGGATTGTACTACTACAGAAGTACCTGATGCCAACATTTGCAACACAGAGATTTTCAGAACTTCTCCCTTTGCACCTGCATAACTGCAACTGAGCAGATGGAACATGAAGGCAAAGCTTTCTGAGTCATCCCCATCTGCCAAGTCACCTTCAAGTAAACCGTCCAACAGAGAAGCTGGCACAGACTACCCAGGATTCCTGAGGCGGGGTGAGGTCAGGCCGGGGGTGCAGTGGGCCGCACCTGCCCGGATCCTGGTCAGTCATGTCACACGCATCCTGGGAACACAGCTGCCGGCTTCCACCTCAGATCCCAGAATATGGAAATGACAGCATCCTCTTGCCTCGCAGGAGGACTGCTCTGTGCACTGAAAGAGATGTTGGACATTTTTATTTAATTTGTAAATTGTGGTTTGTTTTCTCATGCTATGTAGCCATAAAAAAAGATGGAGACTTTACATCTTTTATGTTCACCTGGATGGAATTGGAACACATGCTTCTTAGTAAAGTATCTCAACAGTGGGGGGTGGGGGGGAAGTATCCAGTGTACTCAGTACTACTATTAAACCAATATATAATCACTTACACATTCGTATGAATGATAAAATACAAATACAGTCCAGCAAGAGGGAGGGGAGTGAAGTGGGGAGGGCACGTGGTGAGAGCAGGGAGGGCGTTTGGTGGGATCTCACCTAATGTGCACAAGGCAAGGGTACGTTTCAAAACAACTAAGAGTAAATTATAAATGTCTTACCACAAAAGTAAGTGAGGTGCTGGTTGTGTTATTCAGGTTGCTTTAAGCATTCCACATTGTACATCAAATCATCACATTGTGCCCCATCAATGTACACAGTTATGATTCAATAAAAAATTAAATTTAAAAAAAAAGAAGTAAATTCAAAACTTCACAAATGCAAACCTTGTTACCTAATTCTTTGTACCCTCAAATTAACCTAAAAAAAAAAATAGAAAAACAGAACTTCATGACCTTTCCAGTAATTTTATAAATATTGTATTCAAAATTTCAAATGTGTCCTGCATGTGATCACCGGCATATCTGTTATAAGCTCTGGAACTAGGTCAAAACTGGAATTACGCCCAATATAATGTGAGGGGGTTTTTTTGTTTTTTTTTTTTTTCAGAAAAAGAAGCAAATAACAAGTGTGTTTTTAAGCCAGTATTTTTAAAATAGAGATTTTTTGCAAATAAATATCTACTATAATAATAAATTGATAAGATGAACCAAGAAAAACAGTATATCTAAAAGTTCATTTACAAAAAATAAGCAGTATACTTTGTTAGGGGTAGTTTACACTTCCGCATAATATTCTGCTATCAAAGGTGATTGTTACCAGGTATATCAAGTATGTAACCACTTAGATATGTCTAAATTCTGTCTGTTAAAAATAGTGTTCTTTTAGAGAATTCAGTTTAATCATCTTGTTCTTTTGTCTTCAGAGATTTTTCTTCAAACGAGGTAGAAGTGCCCTTTGATGGACAGAATGCTGAAAACTGGTTTGGGGGACCCCCAGATCATACTGATATCTACAACATAGGCTTGGCTGCAAGGGAGCCCAGCTTTAATCAGTGAAGTAGCCTCAGTTCAGGGAGTCACCATGAGGTGGGAAACACCCTAGTACTAGTCATTATCAAAAAATTAACAATTTTAGAAAACTTTGTTTGGGGTTTCTGTGGGTTCGGTGCATCCGAAGTCTCTCCCTGTCTCTCCCACTCACTTCCTTTGCCCAGCCACCAACAGTGATTACTCGGTCTGAATTCCAGCTCTCAGGTCAATTTTTCTTAACAGGTTCCACAGAGCCACAAAGTTTGCAACCATCAGCATAAAGTCCTTTAGGATTATCAGGACAAGATCTAGACAGGTGGCTCATCGCCAGTAGCACAGTGGTTATGGTACCAGCCACATGCACCAAGGCTGGAGGGTTCAAACCCAGCCTGGGACAGCTAAACAACAATGACAACTGCAACAGGAAAATAGCCGGGTATTGTGACGGGCTCCTGTATTCCCAGCTACTTGGGAGGCTAAGGCAGGAGAATTGCTTAAGCCCAAGCGGTTGAGGTTGCTATAAGCTGTGACGCCACGGCATTCTACCAAGGGCAACATAATGGGACTCTATCTCAAAAAAAAAGACAAGTGTTGCATTTCCCCGCAAACAAAACATTTTACAAAAGAAAATTCCCCAAGAGCTGAGTCTCCTTTGTCCTTTCACTTGGTTATCTCCTGTTCTGTGGACCCACATCGACAACATATTCCAGTGCCCTATCTTATTTTCAGGAGGGCTGGGCAATCTCCTATTCCATGACCAGGTTTTCTATAATGGAAACATACTATTGTCTTTTTAATCATCTTCCTTCCCGTTAACTGTCTTCCCTTAAAGCAACCGCAGTTCCTTCCCTTCCTTCCTGTCTGTTGCTGTCATCTCCCCTTTGTGAACCATCTGTGAGTTCTGTCTTAGGCAGTCCATGAATCCATTCACATCTTCTTTTAAATTCTCTTTCTTTTCTTTTTGTTCTTTCTATGTCTTGCTTGGAGTTCATCATTTTTTAATTAAATCATCTCTGTGTACATTAATGCAGTTATGGGGTACACTGTGCTGGTTTTATATACAATTCGAAATATTTTCATCAAACTGGTGCATCAGTTTTAGGGAACAGCCTACTGGTTTCAACTCGTTTATACTCTGGCAGGATGGGCCTGTTCTCCAAAGGAACGTGTCCTCCCTGAGGTTGCAGACCAGGGTCTCCTGTTACTGCGGTAAACTCACGCCCACCTGGTCATAGTTTCATGAGAAGCACCTTAGCAATTGCACATGAGTCCTTTGGAGCAGTTGAATTCCCAGCAAAATGTTGTAAAGATCAGTCTCTCCTATCCTCCTGATTTTCATCTCTCACACATGTATACAAGCAAAAATTAATGCTCACCCATGTGCAGGAAATCACAGTTCACAAAATACTCTTTCATTTACTTGCCTGTTCAGATAAACATTGTGTTTGTGTTAGAATAGAGCAGAGGCCCTTGAAATTTACTCCCTCATCGCTGGCTGGCCAGATGAACTCACACCCTCTGCTCTTACAGAACTTGCTACCTGAGGCCTGCCGCACACTGAATGCTCTTTAGAATCCACAGAATTCTCCTCTTAACATTGTTTGAATGCTTGCAAAGAGTTGATGTGTTCATTCCCAAACCTTTTTATGCCAGTTGTATTTGTAATTATAATGGCATGGTTTAATTTTATATTATTGCATAAACTGATGCCATATGGTACAGAAAGAAAGATGGATGGTTTTATGAAAATAGAATGCTTTAGAAAAACTCAATAAATGCAAAATACTAAATATACTAAAATACTAAAAAGATTTTAAAATCAGGAGTGAACACACAATTGTATGGGGAAAAACCCTAAATATCTAGGGCTTTGTACTCAGATGGTTCCCATGAAAGTCAAGGTCATGCAGTGCAAAAAAAAAAA
>NW_003852430.1:16216918-16229474 GCF_000181295.1 Otolemur garnettii
TGACATAGTGAGACTCTGTCTCAAAAAAAAAAAAAAAAAGAGGTAATTTTTAATAAACACTAAAATTAATAAAAACAAAATGATGCACTGTGGGTGATGTTTATGCAAAAAGGATGAGACAGTTCCCCAGTTGCAGGATACATCCTTCATTGGAAATAAAGGAACGTACATTTGTATGTTTTATGTTTAAATGAAATATGTAACATATATACATATGTATCTCTTTGTTACTGTCTGCTTTAGACAAATTTCTGACTAAACCACCAACAAACCATCAGGGAAGTTTCCATTAAGAAGGCTTCTCTCTATCTTCTCTTCTCGCGCATGAATATCTAATATCAGAAAATCATCTCACCTGCAAAGAAGAATGGGGCCCTCTCATAAGAACATTTATTTTACATTGATTCAGCTGGTTTATAGTTCATCTAATTCCTTTGAAACACATTTGCTATGCAGAGTAAAAGTCTGATGTATTGTGATTCACTTTTAACACTGTATATATTAGAAGAGAATTAAATGCCTTGACTCAGGAAGTATCAAAAATATATTAGTACAAAGAGAACCCATTAACCGACCACACTTTAGTTCTTTCTGTCATCCTCAACCCACCCAATCCCTGTCATCTCCACCCACCCACCTGTATGCATCATGAAGCATCCGCCCGCTTCACCCCAGAAGAACAGAGTCCCCAGGTTTGATTCCAGCACCATCACCTACTAGCTCAGCCCTTGCACCCTAATGCCATGTGCAGGGGTTGAACTGGCCAGGAACTGTGTGATCCAGGTGATGAAGGCATCTTCACAGGAGGAGCTCTACTAGTTATTTAATGTTGGATTCCCAGTCTAAAGAGAGCTATTTCCAAGGAGGAACGTTGTATATTTGTTTTCTATTATAACAGCATTCTGTTACTAGATCTAGTTTTCCAAATCAACGTTGCCTTTTTAAGTTCATTCATCCTCTGTCACTATTTCAATTACACTGTAATTCATAATCACCCCTTGTCCTTCTGACTGGGAGACAAGCTTCTCAATGTAGGAGCAGACCCAGTGCAAAAATGCTAAGATACTAGGAGTAAGTGTTCTCGCCGTACCATGCCATCAGGATGCCGCTGGGTTCTTAGAAATCTGGGAAGACTTTTTCCAGAAAATGAATCCACTGCCCCATAACCCAATTCAACTGAGAAACCTACCTGTGACTTTCTCCAAGCCCCTGGAGACATACACTCAGCCTTCCAAGGTCCTGTGAAACAAGCTGTTGTTCCAGGGTCTCTCCAAGTGTCTTGGGGCTCTGTGTTGACCTGCCTTCTCTAAATCTGAACCTAAATGAAACTGTCCATTACTGGGTTCAGCCACTGGGAAGATTAGCAGTATTTCTGGAAGGCAGAAATGGGCTTATCGTTCAGCACCGGCTGGGAGAATAAGCACCAAGAGCCCTTCTGGGTTTGCCTGCAGAGAATCAGCTAATAGACATGAGCGGGCCTTCCAAACACTCGGAAAAGGAAAGCAACATCATGTAGCCATACCGTTCCGTGGACACTCATTGGTCCTTCAAGGGCAGCTTGACCTGAAAGTCCAGAATAATCAATGAATTTCTATGTAGGGCTCATCAAAGGATGGTTTGGACAAAGGAAGCTGATCTTTGGCTTAGAAAGACAGAGGCCAAATCAAACAGATGGGTCTCTGTGAATTTCTGGAGAAAACTGACATCTTTTTATTGTAAGCTCACTAGAGACTTTGTAATTTCACGTATGGTATTACCTTTCTGTTCGCATAGTGAAGCCCACTCGTACAAAAGTGAAACTAACTGATGCATCTCCAGGCAAGAGATAAGGGAAGCCCCCACAGCTTTCTCGCCATAGAGGGGAAAAAACTGCCACCCGACTGCCAGATCCTTCCCAAGCCTCACCTGGCAACACAGAGCCCCCAAGCTTTTAAACCAAGAAACTGTCGGAGCTCCGTTGAAATCAGAGTGGAAGTTGTCGAATCCAGAGGTTCAGCTGCTGCCTATGCAAGCCCCCTGCACACAGTGAAATGTGGTCATCCCCGAAGTGCTGAGAGAGGAGAACGCAGAAAGAAGGTGGGCAGAGTCTTTGCCTACCCCCAGCAGGACTCCCCCGTCTTGCTGTCAGAGCTCACAACATCTACTCACCCCTGCAAACCGCGATTGTAAGAGAAAGGGACCTGAGGCCAGCAAGGCAAGAAAGGCACGCTGATGAATAACAAGGCGGGGGTGGAGAAAGTGTGGCAAGACCGGCCCGGGAAGTAGGGTGAAGCCCAGTCACACAGGACCCTGCAGCCACAGAGAAGAGCTGGGACTCCAATCACACAGGACCCTGCAGCCACAGAGAGGAGCTGGGACTTCAATCACACAGGACCCTGCAGCCACAGAGAGGAGCTGGGACTTCAGGACCCTGAAGCCACAGAGAGGAGTTGGGACTCCAATCACACAGGACCCTGCAGCCACGGAGAGGAGCTGGGACTTCAATCACACAGGACCCTGCAGCCACAGAGAGGAGCTGGGCCTTTGCTCTGCAGAACATTGGAAGCCCTTGGAAAGTTTGCTCACGGGAGAGGCATTCACAGTGTATTCACAGACACTCCCTGGCCTGGCTTCAGCGTATCTAGTTCACCTTCTTTTCCACTAAACCTTTTCTTTTATTTTTTTTTTATTATAAATGGACAGAGTTTAGTTGTACACATTTATAGAGCACAAAGTAATGCTATGATGTATGCACAATGTGGAATAATTAAATCAAGCTAATTAACATATCACCTCAAATACTTGTCATTTTTTGTGGTGAGAGCATTTAAGATTTACTCAGTGATTTTAAAATGTACAATATGCAATTACTAACTGTGTTCAGCAGGCTGTGCAATAGATCTCAAAAAGAAAACAAAAACCTACTCCTCCCGTCTAACTCAGGCTCTGTGTCCTTTGGCCCTCCTCTCCCCACCCGGCACCCCAGCCTCTCATAACCACCTTCTGCTGTCTGCCTCGATGAGTTCTGTTCACTTAGATTCCACATATAAATGATAACACGCGGTTTTTGTTTTTCTGTGACTGGCTTATTTCAGATCATCTTATTTAGATGCAGAAAAAGCATATGACCAATTTTATCCTACTTTCTTGAGAAAAACTTTCAATGAATTGAAGGAATGTGCCCCAATACAACAAACACCTTCTGTGATAAACCCACAGCTAACATCGTACTCCACAATGACCCAAAACAAAACAAGAACATCACCCACTCTCACCATTTCCATTCAGTGTGATGTTACAAGTCCCTTGCCAGGGCAGTTAGGCCAGAGAAAGAAATAAAAGGCATCCAAATAGGAAAAGAAGAAATGAAATTGTCACTGTTTGCCGACAACATGATCTTATTTATAGGAAATCCTAAAAATTCCAGCCAAAAAAAAAAAAAATGTCTGCAACTAATGAGCTAATCGAGTAACGTTGCAAGATGTAAAATCACACACAAAACAACAGTAGTGTTTCTCTGCGGTAACAGCAAGATCTCAAAAAAAAAAAAAATCAAGAGAACCATTCCATTTACAATAGCTACAAAAAATATATACACCAAAAAAGCATGCGCTGTGCACAGAGAACCACAAAGTGTCGATGAAAGAAACTGAAAAAGCCACTAATCCTCTTCAAATCCTCCATGCTTCAGTGCAGCAGAACAACTGCAAAGGTGCAGAATCTGCCCTATTTGTCCTCACTGCCGTGCAGCTGGTCACCTGTTTCCCCTCTCTAGACCACCGTCCTCCTTATCATTTCTGCCTCTCAAAATGGCCCTGCTTCAAAGCCCAGGTATGACGACAACTTTCCAATAAAGCCTCCTCAACCCCTCAAGCTTGTAATAATCAATCTGTTCCTTGAATTCCCCTAGCAGGTTATTTGTGCCGCCACTATGATGCCTGTCTCACCCTACTTAGTGTTTTAATTATCTGTGTGTGACACGTCTTCCTTAGCAGGCAGTACCTATCTCAGGACAAGAGCTATGTACCTCTCATTTTCACTCCGCTACAAATCATAACACATCCTTTCTACACACCAGACTTCAGGAAACGCCTGCCAGGGTAATGAGGGCACGGCCTTAGTGAGCATAAATTCTTGTTCTGTGTACCGATCCAGTCCGAAATCCATGGTGCTGTCATTTCTGTATCACTGATGGTTATCCACTTCCTTAAATAACTTCTCTTTGAATACATTTAGAAAAGATGGAAAACTGTGTCATAAGGGAGAAACAAGTATGGAGGTTATTCCTTAAACAAAGAGAGGTTCTGTTATGCGTCATGGAAAATTAAAGCACGGTAATAAAATGAGCCGACAAGACTTGTTGAGCGATGATTTAGTGGAAACGTCATTTGCCTCCTGTTCATAGGTCCCGACTTTCCTCTCAAATACTTAAGTTGCACATTCTATTTATTTTGTTTATAGATTACACTGACAACTATTGGCTACGGAGACAAAACTCCCCTCACGTGGCTGGGAAGACTGCTGTCCGCAGGCTTCGCTCTCCTCGGCATCTCGTTCTTTGCCCTTCCTGCTGTGAGTATCTCCTGCACGGATAAAGCAGTCTAAATCAGGTCTGGGAGGCTCACTAGAGTGAGCGCTCACAAACGGGTATGCTTGGGAACATAGCTATACTGTTTACAAATGTAATTTTTCTGATATACTGTTGACTTTTAAAAATATATCTACGTGGGTAATTTACAAAACACGATCTTTCCTTGGAAACACGTAACCTTCAGTATCTTCAGGACTTCAGTATCGGGTAGCACTTTATGACCAAGTCATAATTCAGATGACATCACCTTGTAGTCCATATGCTACTAATACATGTTAAATATTTGCAAAGATTTAAAGCTGTCTTCTTTTTAAACTAATCCCTTCAATTTGGTTTATAAGGTGTGCTACGGAAAAGATGGATGTGCACAGTGGAATATTTTTCTCTTTATATCCATTCAAGTGAAAAGTATATGATCTTAAAGGGTTGTGGGGGAGGTTGTTCTTGGTTTTGGTTTTTGTTTTGAGACAGAGTCTCACTCTGTTGCCCAGGCTAGAGTGCCCTGGCATCAGCGTAGCTCACCGCAATGGCAACCTCCCAGTCTAAGTGATCCTCCTGCCTCAGCCTCCCGAGTAGCTGGGACTCCAGCATCAGCCACAACCCTAATTATCTAAAAAATTAGATAATTTTTTCTGTTTTTAGTAGAAATGGGGGTCTTGTGCTTGCTCAGGCTGGTCATGAACTCCTGAGCTCAAGAGATCATCCCCCTTGGGCCTTTCAGAGTTCTAGGATTATAGCCATGAGCCACCCCATCGCACCAAGATTAAAGGGTTTTAAAAGTGTTAGATGGTTTATTCTTGGTTTCATCATCGATTTTTCTTAATGAGCAGTGTCTGCATCTTCTCAGAATAAAGAGCATATTTCTCTTCCCCTAAGCTTCTGATTATTTTCTCTTTATGAATGAAGCTTGCCTTTCAAGTCATTGAATCGTCTTGTTTCTCTAAAGGCGTCCGTCCCAGTGTTGCAGTTCGCTCCCATCCCCAAGCTCTTACTTTTATTCACTCCACCTGGGGTGGGAGTTAGGGAGACCCAACTAAAAGGAGTGTAGAGGTGGTGGCAGAACTTGTGTTGAGGGAAGCTGCTCCCATCTTGCTGCAGATAAGCTGATGCTGCGTCACTGCCTCTGCCGGGCGGAGACCCCCAAGCACCTCTCCAGAGGAAGGCAAGGGAGTGGGGACCCCGATGAGCGTTTACAGCACCACAGCTGGAGCTCTTGGGGTCCCTCCTCTGCCTGTTAGTGAGTGCAGAGGACACTCTTTTTTAATTAAATCATAACTGTGTATGTACATTGATGCATTTACGGGGTTCACTGATTTGACATACAAGGTGAAATGCTTACATCAAACTGATTAACACATCCATCACCTCGCTTATTTGTTGTGGTAAAACAATTATACTCTCTTCTTAATAGTTTTGAAATATACCATGACATTGTTCACATTAGGTGAGGTCCCCCTAAATACCCTCCTTCCTCCCGGCTTCTCCCTTTCCCTCCCCTCTCTCTCCTCCTCCCTCCAGAGAACACTCCTGTCCCTTCCCATGGCCACTGCCCAACTCCACATTGACCAGCTGGTTCTGGTTCAGTCCATTCAAAACCACAGAAAATAACCTGAACAGACTACACTCTGCTTGGACATTGGACCTCAGCTTGACTTGACAGATGAGCTGGCTTAAACAACAGACATGTATTATCTCAAGTTCTGGAGACTCAAAGTCTAAGATCAGAGAACTGGCAAGGTTGGTTACCTCTGAGAACCATGAGAGAAGGGTTCCACCCCTCTCTCCTTGGCTGGTAGATGGCCACCTTCCTCCTGTGTCTTCACATCATCTGTGTCCAAAAACAAAAACATGGTAGCTGGAAATATCATCATGTTCTTTGGACCCACCAGCCAACAGTGTTGTCTGAAATTTAGAACACACTGGATTTTGCTGAGAAAGTAGAAGTGGATTGTGGGCCTCCCCTGGTTAGGGTTTCTCCCACTCAGGAAACCTGAGAACCAAAGAAGCAAAGAGCCTTTCTTCATCTTACCCTACAGCAGAAGGGTTGTCCCGCACATCAGAGTCATCCAGGCCATCCTGTCCAAGCTCCACTGGGAGGTCATTTCCCTGGGGGCCTGTTCTATCTCTGGGCTGAGGCGCTTACAGAGGCCCTTCAGCTCCTCTGTGTCACCCGGATGAGCAGGTCTTTACAGGACTCCTTTCCTTCCTGCGAGATACCACCACTGAGAGTATTTTTTTACTTACGAAGAAATCGAGTATTATAATCATTGCATTTCTTGAGACATCCAGCTGGTAAGTTCAGTACAGGGAATAATTTCTGTTTGACCCAAAACATCAGCCATTCAATAAATAAATGCTAGTCACCACAATAATAACCAGTATTAACAAATATAATTACTAATATGATTATTAATATTATAACAGGAGTACCTTTCAGTGTAACCTATTTGCCACATGTAGGCCAGAAATCAGGCTTTTTTTTTTTTTTTTGCAGTTTTTGGCCGGGGCCAGGTTTGAACCCACCACCTCTGGTATATGAGGCCGGCGCCCTACTCCTTTGAGCCACAGGCGCCACCTGAAATCAGGCTTTTCTAATCTGGAAGAAAATGAGAGTTGAAAATTTAAAATGTTTACCAAAATTTATTTCCTTTCTACTCAGTATTTATGGAGCACTTCTCTGCATAGTATGAAAACTTAAAGTCTAAAAATTTAAGTCCTGTTACCTTAGAAGATGAATGAAAACAAAACTCGATTCCTAAGAATTTGCATCTATTTGTGCCATGTAGGGCCTGTCTTCATTTTCCAAAGGGGATGTACCTGTGACCCTCAGAGTCACCCAAGTGCTCAAAAGGATAACTGTTGCTGTTAATTCAGTACCTGCAGAATCTGACTTATCCTTTATGTGAGGAAATTATACAAATCTATGTATATAGTTATGTACATATAACACCTGTCATAAATATGTGCTAGAAATTATAATGGTTCATGTTTTCTTAACATGTATTCATTCTTCATAAAAATGTCTATAAAAGAAAAATCAACTTTTTCTAAATGATCTTAAACAGCAGGAAAAAAACTAGAAGTTACAAATGACTGGAATTGATCTGAATTTGGAAATGGAGAGCAATTTTCATAAACTCTAAAAGGAGGAAATTTTTGTTAAAGTATTCAAACCAGATCATAGAGACCAGCATTTATAAAACTTAGTCTGTGCAGTTACGGCCCATATGAGATGGAGGTCTTAGTGTGACATAGTCGCTATAAAGGGGAGATGGAAAACAGAGCCTATGATGTAATTTCTGATTTCCTGGTACAGTCATTTATTTTAATTAATAATGGAGTAGATCATTGCTCATTAATACCAAATAGTATTATCATATAATTGTGTCTTTTAAACATTATTGCATTACTTAATGTCTGGTTATTGTCACAGATGTACTCAGAATTGTGGAATCTCAAGATAAAAAGGAAGGTTAAAGGCTATCTCGAGCCCCAGAATATCTCAGCCAACTTGTCATCCAGCTGAGACGTAACACCTCCTAGAGAGGAAAACCCACCACCTCTCCAGGCAGCCTAAACCATCTTTGAGCTACTCGTAAAATATAAAGAGAAGAAAAACAACCATACCTTGACTTGACTGTGGCAGATACTGACTTAGTGCTTATAAAATGTCCATCTCTAACCTAAGGGTTGGACTCCTTAAAGTTTAATAAAAAGCTAATAATTTATAGCTAGCAAGTACAGTCTACAGACTTGAAAGCAAGAGGCCCCAACTCCATGTGAATAGGAGTGCAGGCAAAGCCTGAGACTGGAAGCCAGCCCAAGGCTCAGACAATGCATCTCAGCTTCACAAATATTAGACCAAAGCAAAGTGAAAAGAGAAGAGGACATCAAAGAACCAGAATTGGGGGGGATCAAGATGATAAGCGGAAGGAAGGCCAAGCAACTAACGTAAACACAGGGGAGCACGTGGTCTCGCTAATCCCAAAATCCAAACAGGTGAACCAAACCAAATAGCTAAAGAATGCTAAAAGTGTGAACTTAAAACAGAAGAATCGAATTGAGCTTTTCGATGGCCCGTGCTCTTGTCTTTATTTACAAACAAGCAAATAGGAAAAATGTCCTATAACTTCAAAACTGAGTATCTATCCCATCTGGTGAGCTGTGCGCTCCCCCTCACTTTTCTTTGTCAGCAGTAGAATTACGACATCATGATGGATGACAACGGGGACAGGGCTTAAACTCTCCCTCATTTCCATTCATGAGTGGATAACAAACTTTCAGACTTGTGTCAAAGTGTAAGAAGTACTCCCATGTCCACACCAGTGAGGCTTTAACTCCCAAATTTAAAGCCCAGCTCTGTCCAAAGGCAGCACTCCACTCCTGTCCTCTACTCCATCACTGGATAAGACCATCCACTCTAATTTAGGCATAAAGAAATGTCAGAGAGAATGCCATACACACACCAAAAAAACTTTATTGTGGCTTTTTATTTGTAACTATGATGCCTCTTATGATACACCGAAAGGTAACAAATGAGCCTCCTGCCTAGTTGAATTCCTATAAAACAGAGGTTGTTATATCTCTTGGCAATTCTGCTCAACCATTTAGCTGATGATAGTACTGTAAGAGAGATTTAAAAAATAGTAATTGTTTTAATAAATAACATGTCTATAGACAGATTACATACTGTTTGTCTTCTCTCAGATTCATTTTAGTGGTTTTTATAATATTTTTAGTATTTAATAATGCTTTTGAAATTTTTTTTAAGGTACTATTTTTTGTGTTTTTGTTCCAGGGCATTCTCGGCTCAGGCTTTGCATTAAAAGTACAAGAACAGCATCGCCAGAAACACTTTGAGAAAAGGAGAAACCCAGCTGCCAACCTCATTCAGGTAAACATCAGCGTAATAGGAGGACGGCAACGTCTGTCTCTGTAAGTGATTGTTGGGTCATTTTCCAATCTCTGTACCTCACTGCTTGGTAGAAGAACCTTCCTACTGTTTTGTTCTTGCTGGAAAATGAAGTCAGAACTCAAGGTTCAGTGTGGACTTGGGCAGGTGTTCACCCTCTTCCTAAATGGAAAAACGCATCTGTTCAGCAAAGGGCCTGTGCATTGTTGAAGTTAATTAGCCACACAGAAGGTAGCAGTTGTGTTGCTTCTGGAATGACCTGACATGTATGTCTTAGAAATGACTTGGGGGAGCATAACTGATCACTGTGTGATGGAGCAGAACAAGGCTTTGTTCCTAAAGAACAATAATATTTGTTTAGAATGTCAAGGTTGAGTGGCTGTGGAATTGCCCTTAATGCTGTCTATGTGGGGCAATAACTTGAAGCAGTTAATAAGAGCTGTTAGGATCATGGAATCCCTCAGTGTTGGGGCACCTGAAGCAATGAGCACATTACTGGAAGCCAGCTCGTGATGGAAATGTTTATGCAGCACTGCATTTCCTCTTCAGTGACTCAGGACTTGCTTCAGCAATAAAGGGGATGCTTCTCCTTTGCCAGCCATGTCTTTTGAGAATAGAACCACGCTGCTCTTCAGGTTAACATTCAGAAAATACCATTTTTGCTACATCTCTAATATGAAGTTGGCATTTAAAGTTCTAAACTGAAGAGGCTGGGGGTGTGGCGTCTCATCTTCATGCAGGAGTAACAAGCACATTATTTTAAATTAGATTGTGAATTTGAGCGGTTGGGTTGGTAGAAGAACCCCACCAGGACCCCTACCCTTACCTTTATCTATGTCTTGCCTCAGACAGAAACAAAGCTGGGGGCAGAGAGCTCAGCTATAAAAGGACATTTGTTAGTATCTAATCACTAAATAAGGATATGAACTTTTAAGTCAAGATATTCTATAAAAAAAAAAAAAGATAGTCTCCAGCATATTGTACCCCACGATTGCATTAATGTACACAGCTATGATTTAAGTAAAAAAAAAAAAAGATATTCTGCAACTATTGATGAGAAGATGGACCTTGCGATGAGTTCCGATGCCAGCTACTGAGCGTCTCTGTTTTTTATATTTCGGGGTCTTAAAAAAGCACCAAAGAAAGTAAACTTGACTCTCTTAAATGAAAAGATCTAAGAAGTAAGAGTTCTGTAAGAAGTAGGAGTTTAAGATCTGATGCCAAAAATAATCAGTAGAATAAAAACAGGAATCACACAATTCAGGACACCCACAAAATAACCATGAGGCCCAGAATTCATGGCCTTTAGTGTTTCTTAACTGGTTCTGTGCGTTTCCATACTTCTAATTAATTTTTCTCCTTACTCTTCTTATTTTTTAATTTCCCTTCTCTCTAGAGCAATGCTTTCCTAACCTATAAATGCAGAAAGTTACCCCATAGGTTCATGGCATCGATCTGGGTGACAAGCCCTGTCTACCTGTGGAACCAGTGATGCATCTTACATAAATAAAACCTCTTGTTCTGCTAGCAAGTGGTCCCTTTGAGGAATTTCTCATACGTATATCAGTTGTGATAATAGAGAGCTGTGCTGCCCAATACAGTAACTGCTAGCTGCGCGTAGCTATTTAAATTTAAATTAATAAAAATTAAGAATTCAGTTCATCACTGGCCCTCCTTACTTCTCAAGTGTTCAATAGCTATAAGTGGCTATTGGCTACCATACTGCACAAGACAAAGATAGAGAATAACAGCAGGAGCATTCCTGATCTAACTGGAGTTACCGTTATCGACTACTAAACTGTGCCAAAGCAATTTCCAGTTGAACCTGAAAATAAATTGCTATTCCTGCAGCAAGCCATTAGAGAAGAGGGATTTATATGTCCATCGCCACAGGCCTGCCTCACAGGTAAACGGTTTAGGTGGACAAGAGACTGATGGAACACTTTTTCTTGGAGACCTAGAATTTTATTTTGTGGAACTGGGTTATGTAACGTATATATTGTGATCAGTAATTCAACTTGTACAGATGCAGGTAATGAAGGAGTGAAATCATGAATTTTTCTTTTACTTAAAACTCCAACTTATTTGTTGTTCTTAACAAAAAAAGAATGCAAAATGCAAGGCTTGAAACATTCAAGAATATGTGCAAGAAAAAAAAAGAAAGAAACATTCAAGAATACCTTTAAAATCTAATCCTAGTTTCTTTAATCAAAGTAGAATCTTTTTTTTTTTTTTTTTTTTTTTGGAGACAGAGTCTCACTGTGTGGCCCTTGGTGGAGTGCCAGAGCGTCACAGCTCACAGCAAACTCAAACACTTGGCTTACTCCATTCTCTTGCCTCAGCCTCCCGAGTAGCTGGGACTATAGGCACCCACCACAATGCCCAGCTATTTTTTATTGTGGTTGTCATTGTTGCTTAGCTGGCCTGGGCCAGGTTCAAACTCACCATCCTCCGTGTGTGTCGCTGGCACCGTAACCGCTGTGCTATAGGCACCAAGCCGAATCAACTTATTTTAAAAGCAATTGCTGTCCATGATGTTTTGGCTGCATCAGAGCGTCCATCTCTCATGGCAGAATTTGAGAGCATAGATTTTGAAGATTTTGTTGCAATGGATGAGAAGGTGCCAACCTATAATGAACCTGACCCAGAAGCTATTTACCAAATGATATTGACGAAAGTACAGACCAGCATAAAAGTGCATGAAGCAGCTGAAGAAGTGGAAGAAGCAAGTGAGGATGGCACAGAAATTGCAGAGGCTCCGAAAGAAGAAGATGTCAGGCAGCTGATGATGCAGTTTGTCATTTGCTGTGGAAAATGCCCTGGTGAGCTGAGTAGTGTAGCCAGTGTTGAGAGTGCTTTCTCCACTTGGTAATAAGAACAAAAACAGTCGGGGGCGGAGCCAAGATGGCGAACTGCAGCCTGCTTTTTACAGAAGCTCCCGTCCAGAAGGAGGCTGAAAGGACAGAACCTTAGCAAATTAGCTGATGGTTTGGAGCAGAGACAAGAGAGAAGATTGAAGAGTGCACTTCAACCTTCCTGAGGCGAGCTGCGACCCTGAAATTACAACCAAAAGG
>NW_003852430.1:16234781-16243387 GCF_000181295.1 Otolemur garnettii
AAAAAAACAAAAAAAAGAACAAAAACAGTCTAAGACTGAAAAAAAAACAAAAAAGCAATTGCTCTCTCATTAAATGCAATTTATTCATTAAGCATAGGAATAATGATGTCATTATTAAATTCTTCTATTGTTCTTCCTTCCTGTAGTCTTTACAGGGAACTCAGGGCTTTAAGCCCTAGTTACATATTGTAGAAATTTATTTTTCACGATGCACTCGGGTGAAAAGCAAAGTCATTTACTAATCCATTCATTTTCTTACTCAATAAACCTGGCTTGCTTTGCAGAATACACGCAGCATCGAGACCGAAAGCCGTCTCATTTTCTTTAAGCCACAGCCACTATCTTCCTAAAAGGGCAGCTGAGATGCCCAAATTGCTTTGTCATTTGGTCGCTGAGACGACTAAATTAACCAGCATTTCAGGGTTTTAGGGAAAAATTCAAAAATCCCAGCAGCTTACAGCAAATTTAGCTGTGTCAATATCTTTGTATGATTCATTTAAATTAACTTTTCATATCAAATGGAGCAGTCTGGGAAACTCAGTAATGTTTTGAAAACCTGCCCAAATGTCACAACTTTTATTAATAATGCCTAAAACCCTGTGAAGTGCTTTTTAGTTTGCAGAGTGCTCCTTATATGTTACTTGAGATCCTCGAGACAAGCCTAGGAATAACTAGGACTTGAATCCCTGCTGTGTGATCTGAATCCACCACTCCTTTCAAAAAGGAGAAGTTACATCCTCACGCTACATTCCCGAGCCTTGGGATTAGCACTGAAAGATTTTTTAGAAGTATCATGTTAGAGTTACCTCTAACTTGTTTACCTCTGGAGAGATCAGGCCAGTTTAGGACAGAGCCAAGATCTTTAACTAGAAATAGACACAGGAGAATTAAGTGAAAGTTTATGAAATAAGCACTGATAGGCAGACTTGATTTCTTTAAGGGAAGAGATTAGAAGATGCTACTTTGAGGATGATGATAATTAGCCCAAAAGGAAGGGGAAAAAAAAGTCATATATTGAAACTCTGATTTCCCTTATCAAAATAACTTAGTCTTTACCAGTTCCCCTAAAGTGAAGCCAAGCATCAGTAAACTCATGCCGCTTATACAGAGATTAGACATCTTTTTTAGAGCTTCAGTCATAAGTAAAAACAGGCTCAGGAAGAAAAAAAATTCTAGATGTGAAAAACCTGACAGTAGGGGGGGAAAAAATAGAAGGAAAGATGAAGTTGTGAAAATCTCCCAGAAAGTAGAATAAAAAGATAGAGA
Organism: Otolemur garnettii; assembly: GCF_000181295.1. NCBI lineage: Eukaryota > Metazoa > Chordata > Mammalia > Primates > Galagidae > Otolemur > Otolemur garnettii. The sequence goes on from NW_003852430.1 coordinate 16,236,048, forward strand.
CAGAAAATAAGACCAAAAAAGCTAAGACAATTAAAGGACCTTTCCAGCAGGTCCAATGTGCAGCTGATAGGGGCACCTCAAATAGAGTGTGTGGAAGCTGGGGACAGGATTTCACCAAAAAAACGTGACATTACGGTTCTTTGAAACTGGAGGACAGGAGTGGCCACAAGAGAAGAGCTGACCAAGTACCCAGCACCATAAGCGTAAACATTTACACCTAGATGATCATAGGGACGTAAGGGAACATTTGCAAAAAAGGGAGATCCTATATGCTTTCTGAGCAGGACACCCCCAAATGATCGAGCATCAGGAAAGCATTCAGTTTTGCTCCTTATTAACCCTGCAATTTGAAAATGGTGAAACAGTACTTTCAAAATGAAAGAAAAAAAATGATTTCCAACCTGGAATTCTATGCCAGCCAAACTACTCATCGAGTATGAGAGTAACACAAAGACATTCCTAGACATACAAGATCTCAAAAATTGACCAGCCATTTACCTTTACTCAAAAAGCTGCTTGGATGGAATTGCTCTTCCAAAACAAGGCTACAGGCCAAGAGACAAAGACATGGTGACCGGGAAGTGAGATCCACACAGGAAAGAGCGAAGGGGGTCTCTGTGACGACGGGGAAGGAACAGCCACAGGCTTCGAGAACAAAATGGGAAGTAGGGTGAGCGCTCCAGGACAGGATCAACAAGGAAACAAAAGACTAGAACTGATGGACTGTAGGACGGACGAGCTTGACTGGAAGAATTTTACAGTTCTGTTGGAAAGCTCAGGAACATATTCATAATAGGTACATAGAAGCACATCAAGAAGTTTAAAGGTATTCTTGAATGCTCCAAGCCTTGGGTTTTGCTTCTTTTCTGTTAAGAACAAAAAAAAATCCTGTAGAAAATATAGGATAGCCGTAATATACCACTTTGCTGAAGTGGGAACAGTAGCACCATGGTCATAGTAATGAAAACACTAGCAACTTAACTAGAAATCGTGATATCAAAATGTTGGCAGGAAAAGAGCAAGGGAAGGAGCGTGTCAGTGGGCACCGCCATTATCTTTCACGGTAGGAGGTGAATTGACAGTGCCTGAAATTGAAAAGTCAAGAAATATAAATATGAGCATAACCCTTAAAAATGCCACAAAGGCTGTGTTAACCAGTTTGATGAAAATATTTCAAATTGTATATAAAACCCACACATTGTACCACATGACTGTATTAATGTACACAGCTATGATTTAATTTTAAAAAATACAAATTCTTAAAAATAGAAGCAACAACTGTATGAATTAAAGGGATTGTTTCTAGGGAACAAAAATTAGTGTAAAGAGACATAGGGGAAAGGATTGCTGGTTTACATCCTCAATTTTTCAGCACTCTAAAAACTCTTGAAATAGTAAACTCCATGTTAATTAAACTTTCAAATGGACAGCCAAAACTTTCTGGGCCATGTCCAGAAAGGGTCCAATATGCCGTACCTGTGATACACCACACAATCCAAAATGAATACTCCCTAAAAACTAAATTATTCTGACATTGTAATCACAGGTCAAAGTTCAAATCTGTTTGGATGCCTAGAGCACCAGCAGGACCTGATAAACGGTGAATCCAGCTCCATTTTGCTTCCTGTTGACTTGTCCTTTGGAGTATATATCTATATACATATACATGCCATGTAAATTAACCATAGGAAATCCCTCTGAGGTGTTATTTTTCTCTTGCCAACCACTATGTGATTTTGGCTTTAAATATAGGAACATCAGCTACTGAATCATATGGATGTGGGCTTGAAGTTCAGCTACTAGAAGCAATTAACTGAGAGAGAGCTAAGGACAGGACAAAGTTACTGGAATATGAGAGCAGTGAAGTGACACTTTCCACTGGCCTGACTGCTAAGTCCTATCAGCCCTGTGATCGACACCGCTAGCACCTTCTGTACCTCTCATTTACAAGGCATTTTAAAGAGTAATTAAGGAAAAGGGAGCTTAGCTGGCGAGAGCAATCTGATAGAAAAAGAGCAAGAGGCCAGGTCTCATTATAAAGAAAATCTTCAATTTTCTCAGATTGGCCTCTGTTGCCCCCGGTTCTTTACAACATTAACAGGTAATGCCTTCATCCCATTTTTTTATTGTATTGTTTTACATTTTTTTCCACTGGCATCTGATAACACACAGGCCTGTCATGCTCTTCTGGTTCTACATGAGTCTTGCTTTCAGAATGTCAGAGTTCATGTATACGTGATGCCTTCTAGAGACATTATTTCCTGAAGGCAGCCACTATGCCATCACACAACAGGGCACCTTTGGGCCTCACCGCTACAGATAAAGCTGCAATAATAAATCCATTGCTTATTCCAGATCACTCTGTAAGTTGTGTGTGTGATATTTGCAGAAACTAACAGTACAAGATGATACGATGATAATTGCCTTATTCACTATAAAATGCCAAGATGCTTCGGTAAAATTTCCACAGATTTACAAGATTAAATCAACGTGAGCCATGTAAGGAAGGCTCTAGGCAAGGAACTCTACTTTGATCATTAAAACCTTTCTTAAAAACATAAAAAATCCTACTATATGTTTCTCTAGTTTTTTATATCACTTCCTGAAACTTTACTGAAGTATAATTCGCGTGCAGAAAAGGGCACATATTCCAAGAAAACTGAGCACTGGTGCTTAACACGCACCCACATAGCGTATGACCTCTTATATTCTCTTTCTCAATCACTTTATCCCACAAGGATAACTACTGTGCTGCTTTCTAAAGGCACAGGTTCATTGTTCCTGTTTTTTATATTTCATGCAAATGTACTCTTTTTCTGTCTTGTTTATCTCATTCAACATTATATAAAGTTCCTCCATATTGTTGAGTGTAGAGTGTACCAATGCAAGGTGATGTAGTATTCCATTATGTGAATATGCCCCAAGTTTTCTGTTTATTCTTCTGTCGCTAGATGTTTGGACATCTTGAGCTTTATTTTGCTAAGAAACCAACAAATAGTACTTATCTTTTGTTCAAATATGAGAGTATGTGTTGCATGTACAGGGCGGACAAAAAGTGCATATGCAACTTGAAATAGTTGAACGTGGTAAGTTGCACACAAACTTTATGGACACTTCGTCTTGCCAACAGTGTACCACTACCTATATCTTAGAGTACATATGCATATATGTTCAGATTTAGTAGACATTGCTAGTTTTCTAAAGTTGTTGTGTCAATTTTTAACTCTTATTCAACACACATTTATTCAAGGGTATTCTCAGGAAAACCAATATATTAGATGACTTTTTTCTTCCTTGTAGATTTCAAAATCATGACCAATGGTTATATAGTAGTGGTGTGACTCACTTAAGTGGACTTGCCACATGAAACAGAATGCTTTGATTAATGAATCATAATAAAATCTTTTCTCTGAGGAGATTGGACTCAACACTGGGTCATTTGAGATGTCTGTGGACTCATTACCAAGGAAGAAATTTACCAAAATCTATATGGGAAAGTAAAATTCAAGCAATCTCTCAAATGAACAGTTCAGATGGAAGCTTTCCCAACAGCAGTCTTCAAGCAGTCAGCAAAAATCTCAGTGGAGTGATTCTGTGACCGAGAGCCAAGCGATGTGAGATATTGTCTCTACTCCACCGGCCTCGTTTAAACCTGAGCCCTGTTTATCTGGGCCTTTATTTTCTCATCTACAAAATAAGTCTCTAGCTATACTTGATTGTGAGAATCACATAAAAATACTTTGTATTATGTGTGTCAGATACAATTATATGAAATAGAGCTTATGCTTTCACATCAAAGAGCTCTAAGCGTTTTCTTAGATCATGACATTAAATCCTTAGGTGCTTTCCAGTTATAGTTCTAGAAAATACATTTTCTCTTGTCTTGTTTTAGCTCTGCTTCTTGTCATTATTTTCTTTGTGTTTAGCGTTAAAAATATTGCACAGTTCAACTGTAGGTATTTCACTAAGTCACTAACATACCCTGGTGATCATTGGGGTACTAGTTAGCTTACCAATTATCTTATAGAGTTTTCAGTTGTCCTTTGTCTCTGTCTTACTAAGCAAAAATCCATCCCTGGAATGACTGTTCATGTTTAGGTATCTTCCCTAACTAGTATCTTAACTATCAGTATTTATCAGACCAGTCAGCCATTACTGTCCTTGTTCTGAATGATACAGTATCTTTCCCTAACCAGTTCCAAAGTTGCCTTATGTTATACTTCTTGGTACCCTTGGTTTGGGGTGTGAGTTGTTTTGAAATGCAATTCTGATGTGGTGGAATATGTTTAACAGTCGGCTGAAAACACCAAAGTCATTTTCCCCCTTTAAGTATTTGTCAGGGCTAAGCATGACAAGCAAAAGCGTTTTAATGTGTAGTAACTTAATGATCTTCTTTCATTTCGTTCTGTCTCCTGCTCCCTTTTGCTTCTTTTTCATGTCCCCGTTTACGCCACATGCAGTGTGTCTGGCGTAGTTACGCAGCTGATGAGAAATCTGTTTCCATTGCAACCTGGAAGCCGCATTTGAAGGCCTTGCACACCTGCAGCCCTACCAAGTAGGTATCAGTGTGACAGCTGGTGCTGTCGCTGAGTCGTTTCAAGTTTGTTAAACAAACCATATACTCCAGAAGAAAAAAAGTGTCAATTATTGGCTTGTCTTATTCTCTGTTGCTCTCCAAGAGATTCAAACCTGTTTCGTAGCAATGCAGGCAGAAAACTAAACTGAATCAACATCATTGCCCGCAATCTACAGACTGGGAATAAACAGTCAAAGAATGTAAATTTTTACGGAGATTTGCTTGTACTATTTCTTGCGCATTTTCTAATACCTCGGTGTGTAAATCTCACCAGAATTGTAAAAACAAGAACCACAGTTCTTTAGAAAACAAGGGCTATTTGTCTCCCACCCATCACCTGACTCCGAGAGGAGAATGCCTGGAGAACAGTCCATCTCTGCACATTTGAGTGACTCAAAGACATTTCCCATCTGGATCCCCTCACAGGACGGACCTCAAGCTTTCCCTTACAGATTACTAGCAGTAGCAAAAGAAGGATCGGGGTCGTGATAGGATTATAGTTTACAATGAGACGGTGGGACCGATCAGGTTAAAATGTGAAGTTAGCATTCAGATTTTTAAAGTAATATTATTTCCATTCACAATTTATTGGCCAAAGTAAATCACCCGACCAGCCAGAACTCACAAGGACTAGAGAAGTGCCATCCTCCCCTGTGCCTAGAAGGGGGGGAGACCCAAAATAATTATGAACAGTCCTGGTGATTGCCGCACTGATCTGTAACTTTAAAAACAAAAACAAAAGGCCGTAGTCCCGGAATCCTGGACTCCAGTTCAGCTAGCAGAGCACATGTTAAAACATAATCACCATCTAATTAAAGAAGTCCTCACTGAAATACCAAAGCAAGTCAGTCACGAGGAAGGCTCCTTATGAGTCACCCAGCTTGATTAGAATAGTCAGTTCCTCGGGTTGTTCAAAAGTTATTAAATTGTTCGTCTGACTTAGTGTTTTAGAATGCCAGCTCTTTCCCTTCGTGGCCCAGCAAAACTTTAATCCTAGCGGCTTTATTGGATTCAAGGCACTTAACTATCATGACTCAAGAAAAGCATCTTGATGTCACTGACCCGGAAGGGATGTGAGCTGGGGAGCCTGGGAGACATATTCACTGCCATTGCCACCTTGGTGGAGACAGGCGATGCCACAGAATGCACTCTGCCGGGGAGCAGCAGTCACCTGTCCCTCTGTCCCTGACTGACAGGATTGGCTGTGTTGCTTCCCTGGGCCTGAGTTTTCCCATCCATAAAGCAAAGAATAAGAGAGCTGGGCAAGATGATTTCTAAGCTCTAATGAGACTTGTCTCCTAGAGTCTGGAATCTAAATCTCTGTCAGCACCTGGGACAGAGATTTTCAGAGTCCCACCAGAGGATGTTAGGGAAGTGGGAACGTTAGCAAGCATAGAAGTAAGGATACTTTTGGGTGCTGTGCGGATTGGAATCCTCTTTTCATTTAGATTTTGAGATTCAGTTGAGTTCCTTTTACTAAATATTAGACCTTTTCAAAGTTTGGGTATGAATACCACTCTTGTGCAGTCTATTCCTTGGGGCTATGAATCAAAAAGAAGAATGGTACCGAACTGCATTCCTCGTCTTGATAAAGTTTGCTAGATAAATGTAAAAGAAGAAGGTTAGTAGGAAAACCTATAGAGGATTCTCAAGTGAAAGACAAGGAAATCTATTATCATATGTGATTATTTGCCTCCCACTTACCGCAGTTTGGGGATGAAAGTCATTCTGAAACCTGGGGAAAAAACTATTTAATAATGAGTCAAATCCCCTCAGTAAAGCAAGTATTATTTTACTCACATGATTTCTTTCTTTTTCTCTGATATTTCCTGTTATAAGTGGGGGTGAAGGTGGAGGAGGATTTATGCCAATACCTGCATTCATCATGTCCCTCCTTGCCTGTCAGTCTTCCCCCTCCCCCTCCCCTCCCTGCAAGCTCGTCCTCCTCTGGGCTCAGCCCCACTTACTGAACAGCAGCTATTGTCCAGAATGGCACAGCAGCCACTGGTCCGTGTAAAGTTCATGAGAACCTGCTGTCCTAACACCTCTTTCTCTAGAGATGCTTCATTATTTCAGACTGCCATGGTTTTTAATCTTTGTGGTTGTTGCTGTTTACTAAATCAGAGAGAATGTGATGGGAATTATGAACTCTTTCCCAAGGAAAATACTTGATACATAAAATAATCAAAACTTTGCCTGTAATTTTGATGTATTCACAGACTCCCTGAAGCCAGGTTCAGACCCCTTGCCTTAGAGAGCAAGCCTGCTTTCATCAAGTTTGTGGGTCTGTGAGGAGAATAATTCATAATGACTTAGAGGGATGTTTTTAGGTGCATAACTAGCTGGCTTACTGAGTGCAGAGTGAGGCAGGAAGAAGCAGGCAAAAACTACTCTTTATTCCCCTAGCCCATTTCCCTACAGCATTCAAAGCCTAAGAAGTTCTGAAGGGAAAGAGCATTCATTCATTCACATATTCAGTCAAAAAGTATCCACTGAGCCCCTACTTTGTACAGGCAATGATCTAGGCACTGAGAACACAGCAGTCGGAGGAAAAAAACAAGGAAGTTGGAATCTCAGGCCTTGGGAAGTATTGTATTCAAGGGATGCTGGGAATAGACAATAAAAATAAATAAAAAGTAAAATATAGAACAGATGGAATGGAAATAAATGTCAAGGACAAAAGTGAAATAGGGAAGGAATTTAAGGAGCATCAGGAGCTATAATTTTAAATAGATGGCCGGGGTAGAGACCATGTTATCCCCAC
>NW_003852430.1:16244717-16254275 GCF_000181295.1 Otolemur garnettii
CATCCCCAGGATCCCCAGCATCCTCACCATCCTCAGCATCCCCAGGATCCCCAGCATCCTCACCATCCTCAGCACCCCCAGGATCCCCAGCATCCTCACCATCCTCAGCACCCCCAGCATCCTCACCATCCCCAGCATCCCCAGCAGCAGCAATGGTGTTGTTATTGAAAAGAGCCAGCCCTCTTACACCCCATGATTTGAGAGATACAGTGGGAACCTTCAAGTCCACAACCTCATCCCAGGGAATAAGATGGAAGAGAAGTCTAACAGATAACCATGCAGGAGAGATGGTTACAGAGGAAGAGGGAGATTCTGTCCCCACACAAACCCGCCAGGAATACAACCCAGCAGGTTATTACTTTCTCTTTTCAGTCTGGATTGTTTCTCACATACATAGGAGAGGTCTTAGCTGTTGTTATTTTAAAGGTTTGTTTTCATAACAGAAGGATTTATGGAGGGAAATATTTTTCTTGGTTTTTTTTTCCTCAAAGAGAGTGAAGTTGTATGTAAAGGATGAAACACAAATAAATATGCTATTTTAGGGAGTGAGCTAGCTATTTTGTGAAGCTGTGAGGAAGTACCAAGCTCCAAGGACACCATTTGGTATCCTAAGAAGTCATAATTCAGAGATTTTCTAACCCAATGACTTCAATTGACTTATAAGACAGCCAAGACCCACCGCAAAGTGAAGTACCTGTTCCACAAACACAGCTCCTTTGCAAAGAGCTGTGGACCCACACCATGACGCTTAGGCCAAAATTGGCTAAAAATGAGTTATTAAAAATGTCACCCTATCTGCCTAAGAGCATGGCTTAAAAAGAAAGAGAAGGAAGGAAGGAAGGAAGGCAGGCTTATAGTAAGGTTAAAGAGTTCCAATAGATTTTCTGTGTACCTTATGTACTCCAAAGGAATTCATACTTTATACAGCTCCAGAAATCTGCATAAACAACTGACTGAGGCACAGGCCACCGTCACACAGTAATGAATCTAGATTTAGAAACCCACAAGTCTCCCCAAAGCACAGGCACATCTACCTTGTAACCAGCAGCATTCTAAGAGTCTTTGCTAATGCCACTCAGATCAGAACTACTTTTTCATAACTGTGGGTAACTGACTAATGAAGAGTCTGTGCTTTGGGGTTACATGGGGGCAGTACTGGCTTTGCCAAGCAAATGTCCTCTCACAGGTCTGTGCCACAAAGAACATGTTAGAAATTTGGGTGCATTTCTTATAAAGAATGTCACTTTGTGGATCTTGCTTGAAAAGAGTTTCTTGAGGTACTTGACCCCCCTCTCCCGTCTCCAAGCTGCCCGTACCAAGTGCTATGACTGTGTTCACCAGTTATCCTCCTTTCTCTTCTGTCTGCACGCACCTGAAGGAAAGAACAAGGGGAAGCATCAAGCAGGTTTGTGATTTCTCTTTTGCTACATATTTGTTTATAAACCTGATGCCTAACAGATGTTGTAAATGTGTTTCATGTGAGTAAAATTCATCAACAACTACAAGATGATTAAAAGTGACCTTTCACAAGACCGCCTGCAAAGGTTGCTATTTTATTGATTTTTTTTTTTTCTCCCTTGGGAGCATCATGTCTTTCTACAACTCTCTCCTGCTTTTTTACAATCTTCAGAGCATGGAACATTTGGAATGGGGGGGTGGAATAATTATGGGTTCTGATTATTCCTTGCTACCATTTTTCCAGCATTTTTTTTTTTTTTGGAGGCAGAGTCTCACTTTATCACCTTGGGTAGAGTGCCATGGCATCAGCCTAGCTCACAGCAACCTCAGACTCCTGGGTTCAGCAATCCTCCTACTTCAGCCTCCCAAGTAGTGAGGACAACCGGCACCTACTAATTTTTTCTATTTTTAGTAAAGATGAAATCTCACTCTTGCTCAGGCTTGTCTCAAACTCCTAAGCTCAAGGGATCCTCCTGCCTCAGCCTCCCAGAGTGCTCGGATTACAGATGTGAGCCGCCAAGCCCAGCTCCAGACAGGGGATTGCCTGAGTATTTGAATTAAGTAATGCAGAGTATCAAAGAGAGGAACTTTTTTCCTCAATGTTACAGGCTCCTGTCCTTCTTTTGGAGTGGAAAAAAATCTTTTTTGTCAAGAGGACACTGTGTACAGGAGATAAAAACCATCTCTCTGTGCCATCTCCAGCCTGTGGGGTGCTGAGGTTTGCCCAAGTGATCTCATTTAAAAGAAGAATCCCTCATCCTTTCAGAAGAAGATAGTGCTCCCCCAAATCCTCCAAATAATTATGGTCACTCTCTCGTGTCTTAGATGGAAAAGCTTTATCAGATTACATAGCCAAGAGTTAGTTAAACTGGTGGGAATAGGAGATGAAATAGGAAATAGGGTATGAAAAAGAACACCTTGGTATATGTTAATGAGTATCAGGAAGGGTCTGCACTTGGGAGCAAAGCCCTGGAGAACAAAGCCATGTGGATCCCAGCGCGGATGGTGTGAGGAGTGGCAAAAGCAGAGCAGCCGGAGAACCCAGGCACCTGGAAGGGAAGCAGGGACACGAATGGTTCCCTGTCCTTGCCATTTGTTTCAATAAAAAGGGAATGAAGGTATCCACCTCCCCGGAGTTGGTCGGGGCCACTGAGGGTCCAAGAATTGTTTCTTTAGCTTTGTACTTTTATAATAATGACATTAATCATAATACATTTATATAGTACTGAAACTAGTATTAAAAGTTCACTGGGGGTCAAGGAGACCCATATTCCATTATGTTTGTGCTTTAAAAGATATAAATCCAGGCCAAGCACAGTGGCTCACACCTGTAATCCCAGCACTCTGGAGGCCGAGGCAAGGAGGATCACTTGAAATCAGGAGCTCAAGACTATCCTGAATAGAAGTGAGACCCAGTCTCTACCAGAAACAGAAATATTTAGCCAGGCATGGTATCGTGTGCCTATAGTCCTAGCTACTCAGGAAGCTGAGGCGGGAGAATCACTTAAGCCCAGAAGCTGGGCTTACCTGTGATGACACCACTGCACTCTACCTGGGGCAACAGAGTGAGACTCTGTTTGAACAAAAAAGAAAGGATTCACAAATCCAAACATAAATGCATTCATTATGCTGGGAGATAGACACGGTGGGACTTCCAACATCAGGTGCCCCTCTGACCGGGTAGCCTGCCCAGTGGATGGCGTTAAAGACCCTTCTCAGTTTGGTAGCTATGGAGTTAGAGCCAAGGTCATTGGCTATTCCTTGGTGCTATTTCCAGAACATTTTACTTGCCTGAAGAGTTGCTTGTCCTCACTTTAGAGATACTTTTGCCCAAAGAGAGGTTTTAGTCGTTAGACCTAAAATATTCTTTGCATAGATACTGGAAGAGACAAGATGACCAATTTTAACCCGTCAGTCCTTTTTCTAGATTCCCTGCAGATCCCACAATATTTTTCTGTTCTGACAACTTTATTTGAATTAACATAACACAAAATAAATCATAGCCATTGTAAGCTAGTCTCTTTGGTGATATTTAAAAAGCTTTCATTGACTCAGGAGCCCTCCACTTACAAATTATCGTGAAGGGTGATTTGTTTCCAGGTCCTAAGGACAGGGATTAGCTATTAACTCTTGAGCCATCTGAGAGTAAAATCACCTGTCTTGGTTTCATCCTCCAAAACAAAACCGGTGACACCTAAAGCGACATTTGTAAAAAAAAAACATGGAGATACTTGAGTAAGTGTAACCTTTATGGGACTCCTGGATGAGGGGTCGCCTTGGGCTGACAGTGATCCTGCTCCCAGTGTTAATATGGCATAAACAAAGACAAAATTGAAATGTCCCTATTCAGCTTCTGCTCATGAGTCCAAAACTGAGCCTCCTAATCACCCATCACAATTCAAAAAAAATTAACAACCAAATTTTCTAAGTTTTATGATGTTCATATATATCCAAAATACCTAAATCCAGGCAGCATGCTTATGGCTAAGGCTGCAGTCAAAGATAACTTACCCACAAGTTTCAATGTGTTCAGAACTATTATACTGGGTTTATAACATAGAGAATCACACACAGAAATTTCTTGCACTTTGGACATCTGGCAAAAGCCACCTGAAAACAGGTCCTCCTCCATGACTAGGCCACACCTTACTTTGTGTCTTACACACTTAGGTCTCCTATCCCCAAACTATCTATCACATTCCCCTGTGGAGACCTGTGACAAAGGATGTGCTTGGTAAAGAATTTGTGGATAACAAAACAAAAAACAAAACAAAACAAAACAAAAAGAATTCTTGGATAAAGTAATAAAATGCCCCTGACCTCAAGTAATTCATGTGAAGAGAGACAAAACACCAACAAAAATTAGAAAAAAGGAGAAATATTAAAAGAGAGAAAAAAGAAAAATTATAAAAATTTTGCAAAGAATCTGAAGGAAGTGGGAAGTTTCCCTTTTTTTTTTTTTAAAAACTGAGACAGAGTGTCACTTTGCTGCCCCTGGTGGAGTGTCGTGGTATCACATCTCACAGCAACCTCAAAAAACTCTTGGGCTCAAGGTGATTCTGTTGCCTCAGCCTCCCAAGTTTCTGGGACTACAGGCACCCGCCAGTATATCTGGCTGATTTTTCTGATTTTAGTAGAGATGGGGTCTCACTCTTGCTCAGGCTGGTCTTGAACTCCTGAGCTCAAGCAATCCACCTGCCTCAGCCTCCCAGAGTGCTGGGATTCCAGGCATGAGCCAGCACCCAGCCTAGAAGCTTCCATCATATTACCTTGGCTTTCACCTTGTTGTGTTCCACGGACAGGATGTTAATACTGCCTAAGGAATGCAGAAAGACTAGCATAATAACAATACCAACTGTACTATCTTAGAAATTAGCAGCTTTGTCCTTGCCCAAGCAAAATATGCACAAAGAAAAAGGCATCTGAGAGTTATCCCTTAGAGAAGAGCAGATCTGGGTCCAGAATATTGTTAATAAAGGCTTGACCCTATTTCAGATGAACCCGTTAACACCTCCCAGCTGCGGAGTCTCCAATTGCCCTTGGGGCCACCAAGTTACTGATGATGATTCAGATAAGCAGAATTAGACAAGCTTCAGCCCAAGGAGGAGCCAACTTTTTTATCGCTCAGATATCTCAGAGCCTGGAATCTCCTAAGTCCTTCCTCATGGTTTTTCTTAGTGTAAAAACTGAGAGGAACTGAGGTTCAGATGAGTTCAGCACAACAGCCAGCACTTCTGTGCGGGGGCCTGGACTCCCACGGAGGGAGACGACAACCACCCACAGGCCGTGCACAGAGAGGCTTTTCATTCCACAGAATGGATTAAGGTGTCAAACACATTCACATAATCCTTAATTTCCTTAATTAACTATGTTCCCTGCTTTGGAATGTTCTTGGTACAAAGAGATTTTGTCTTTCTACACTGAGGTTAGGGTATGTTTAAACAAAATTTGTCTACTATGCTTTCAGCTAAGGAACAATGTCACATTGTTTGTGACAAATCTAAAAATTTCTTTGAAAATATAAGCCGTTCGTCTCAAGAGCATTAGTGAAAATAATGTTTCTTTGGTTCTCTTTGCACGGAGTCAGGTACAAATTCCTGTTAGTCTCAACTGAGTCTGCTTCCTCAACTTGTCTTAAACCCTAAATACAACTTTTTAGCATCATTTAATCACTCATATCTTTTCCTCTGTCTTCCCACTAAAACCGTTCTAATCTCTTATGTGTGGTGATAAACCCGTTTATCTATTTTATTCTAATTGATCACCCCATTAAGTCAATGTTTTCCAGTTTGTTTTGTTTCAACTGGACAGGTTCTCTCCATTCTGGGGGTAAACTGACATTTTCAGAGAATGGAATTTACCTGTGAACCCATCTGACCAGATTAACCCAACATTGCACCTTGAGGCTCCTATATTGTGCCCCCTTCCTCGTTGGCCAGGTCATCACATAGTGCCCAGTTAGCCAGCACATTGGTACAAAAGGGCTTTTCCTTCTCGCTACCTAACAAAACCAGATGATACTGTCTGAGGTTTGGGAATCATCTATAAATCTCACTGCCTTGGATTAGCCTGTCTTCTTAATCAACGACAGTTGATTATATGCCTGCTTCATAGTTAAACTGCCTTCATTGCAAGTTAGAAAGCAGAACCAGAACCTTTCAGACTTCTCAGGAGATTATCTAAAGTTGCTGTAGCACGTACATGGAAGGTAGAGGTATATATATCTTTAAAGTTAAGGCACAAATGATATTCTTTTACTACATTCCGATCTTGTGCTGAGATCTGCTGAGTACTCCTCCCAGCCGCTCCTGTGATGTTGGCTTTATTGGGTTCTGAGGCTGAGTGTAGCTCTTGGGAGAGACTCTAGAACCCTGGTGGGAAAGATCTTGTGTTCTTATGTTTCTTCTGCGTTTTCATTTTTGTGTGGCCAGTGAATGACGTGCATGTGTGTTAAACTAAACTCAGTAAAACTGGTTGGATTTTTTTTTCAGCACGGTCAACTTGTGTCCTTGTTGGCGAAATGTTAGGTTGTTGCAAAAACAATCTTTTCAAAATGGTCTCTCCTTCTGTTCATATTTATTGACAGAGGAAAAAGATTTAGTCTTTTAAAAACGCATCATAGGGCTTAAAATGAGAAATGTAATTTTTTTTTTTAACAAACTAACAACCTAGAATCTTTCCTTCTGTTTTTGTGAAACATGCATCCTATCTGATGATTGGTTATCTGTATTAACTATAATAGCAGATGTTTCACTCAATTTCAAAGCAATGGCTGTTACCTACTTCATTGATTTCTGTAAATATTTGTTCTTAAAATTTCTAAAATACTTTATGCCTCAGTCATTTATACTATATTGTATTGATATTTATTACAGGGGTCACTGTAGTATAAAATATTTATATTCTTATTTTGATATGAAACTCATGCTAACACAGACTGCCATCGTTTGTAATGCCTATTTCAAAGCCGATTATTTCAGCCATTAAGATCCCTGGACCTACACCTATTTCAAGCAGCACAATTAAACGACATAGTTGGTACTCACTGCTTATACAGTACATGAAAAACAATAAAGCCAAATGGCTTTGTTTTCATAAAAAGAAAGGAGAACTCCCTCAGCACTTTCCTAGTGGGGAAACGCTTGGTAATGTGCTGCTCTGTTTCCCTCACTCCTAGTCAGATCTCTAGTAATAAGCAGACGCTCTTCAGAATGTACACCTCACGGAAGCAGAGGTACCCAGCATCCCGGCTGTTGACATGAGATTTGAGAATGCCAACTAACCTCAGGTGCATGACCAGGTTACACCGCCACCCCCACTTGAGCCCTGTCCAGAGACTTAACTGTTCCTAGAGACTTCTTGAATGAGGTTTCCAACCCGCTTGTATTTCTCCCTGTTGCTTGTTGCCTGCTCTGATTCTCTCCATCCTCGGTTCAAATAGGCAGGGTCCCGCTCACTATTGGCAGTCAGCCCTCTGGCGCCTCCTTGTGGTTGCACAACTGCTGAGCTGCTGCACGCACTGTATGGTTATGGCTCAGTTGCCATATTGTGCCTGAGGCGAGAATTTGCAAAGTGCTTATCCTCTGAAGGGCTAACACCCTAACTAAGTATAACAATAACTACAACATTCCAAGCCCTGGAGTATTGCTGTGGGATTATGAAATGCCACCCAGTTCCCTGGCAGGGAATATCCAGTGGTAGGCGGCATGCTGGGCCACTTGTCTGACTCCCCTGCAGAGTGGTTGTGCAGGCTCCCTGAGCCCAGCCTGGGCTGGGAATGTGGGACTGCACACTAGAAAAGGTGCTGCCATCAGGGACCACTGCCAGAAGAGACCTTATTGTTGGTCTCCTGGGAATAATCTTTGGCATTCTTTCTAAAAACGCTGTTACATAAATCTTCCTCAAAAATCATGTTCATAGATGTCACAAAAAAAGCTGGAAAATAACGAAAACTTTAAGGTACCAGTGAAGAGTCTGTTATTTTTAATCAGTGCATGTTTTCAATAACAGCCACCGAATCAGTTTAATCATCTTCTAATCAAGATGCTCTGTTGATTTTCAAGGGGGAAACAAAGGAGAAAAACTAATAAAAATGAGTTTTTTTATAAGAGGACACAAGAATAGATCTTTGCCTTGGAAAAGAAAATTTTGCCTAGTTAAATGTTCTAGATTAGGCTCTTACTCTAAACCCTAACTAAAAAGAGAAAGTGAAAAAAAGACGTTGTATTACACTCTAACTTAGAGTGTAACATGGTAAGTTTATTTTACAATAATTCTTGAGAATTTTTTTAAATAGTAGATATTAGCAAATAGTTCAGTAGAACAGAAAGACAAAAAGGGAAATGGTACCTAGAATTCATTTATATCAATTTTAAGTGCTTTAAATGGTATAGAGGTTCAAAGAATATTATTTCTATTTTCCTTTAATTCATAGGGTAATGTCAAAATGTTTCATAAAGACAATTTTTAAAAATATTTTCATAGGAGCAAAGCTTTGCCATTTTTTATTGTAAATAAACTATGGTTGATTCAATACTAACACTTTCATCATAGATATTTTTACTTTTTAATAATTGGAACTTTTAAAACACATATATATATAAAATTTCATCTTAAGTGGCTTTAGGATTTTTTATCAATTTCTTGTTTATTTAGTTGGCACAGAAAGGAGATGTATCTTAAAAGTCTGAGAAAATAATTTGAGATTAACCAAACCCAACCTTTTATAGTAATTAGCATCTTTATAGTAATTAGCAACCTTTTATAGTAATTAGGAAAAATAATAGGTAAGATCAAGTCCAGCGAAGACACTGGTAATGATAGCTATGTCAAGTTGAGCCAGTCATTAATCTAAATAAAAGTGCAGACATGAACATATGCGAACACCATACATTTAAATGATGGAGCAGATGTGTTGCAACTAAAAAGAGATTTGAAATTTTTACAATTAAAAAAAAAAAAAGAGCTTGGGAAAAGTCAACATTTTGGGCACTATCCCTTTGACGGATTTGTTTAAATAATTGAAAGCTTTTGGATGACATAGGGGACCTAGCCTGAGAATAAAAAGATGCAGTTTTATGATGTTATTGTTGCTCTTGTTTAATGTAATCTGTTGTTTAATCACGCATTTGTCAAGTAAAGATAAATCCTTCCTAATGGGGTCATTGGAAAGAACCCTTGAACCCACTTGACCTCATCACAAAACTGCCCAGCCTGGATTTTGCATGTGCCTCTCCCCCTAGTTGGGCGGAACTTAGCTGTGTCTGCATTTCAGTGGGTGGGGGCGGGGTGTCTGTTGCATGGTCAACTCGTTTATTGTTTCCAGAACTCTATGATCATGATTTGATTTGTTTTCATGTAAACACACATAAAAAGTGGTGCCTTTTTAGAATATCATTTGTTAATCAACTAGGCATGGAAAAATAAATGTTACTGTTTCTTGTTAGCTACAAACACGTATCCACTAAACACATTTGCTGTTGGCATGCTGCAGTTGGGGACAGTGGACATCGCGGTAAGTGGAAAGATAAGACCTCCACTCCGTCTCCAATAAGCCTTATCCATGAGAACACTCCCTTCATACTCCATAAAGGCTGCGGC
>NW_003852430.1:16254581-16262003 GCF_000181295.1 Otolemur garnettii
TTGGTTGTTAATGCTGCCTTTCTCAGCCCACTACAGTTCAATATTAGCCAGCATCAGAGAACAGAATGCCTCAACAAATATAATTTGCCAGTAGCTGCCACAGCAAATCAATAACCTGTTTTATAGCAGGAAATTGTGTTAGTGAACATAACCTCTAATTCCATTAATCAGTCATCACATTCATTATTGTGTTGGGGCTGTTCTCTCTTGTGTGGTTTTCTGTCTCACAAGAATGAATGTAAGCATAAGAGAAATGTAATGTTAAGTCCTGTGTGTTTTATATTATGTATGCAGTGCTAGCAACTGCTATGAGATTGCATGAATTTATGGATATCATAATCTTGCCTGAAATAGAAAAATGCATGCCGAATGTAGGTCTATATGTAACTGTCATCCCTATTTTCCTGTAGAAATGTTTAGAAATTACAAAGAGATGTGCTCCCAAATTTTTTTTTAAATCTTGAAAGTTTAAGTTAATGCTTAAATAGTGCAACTGTTTTTAAAGTGAACTCCAAACCAGTTCTTGGTTATTTCCAGTGTAATCACGTACAAATAGCTGGTGTCAGTCCATTCTGTGATGAATCCAAGAAAGATGCGTGTATACCTGCAGCATGAGATTGACCACAAACAAATCCAAGCAAAGAGATTTAAAAAATCTCAGCTTTCCAATATGGGAAAAATTCAGTGCTATGCTTCTACTTACTGAAAATGTTTTGTTCTCTTGAAATCTGCCACCATATACAACTTCCTCAAAGTATTTACTCAAGTGAAGGGAAAGAAATTTCTTGAAATGCAATAATCCTGCCTCTGTTCTCCACAGTCAGAAGCTAAGTTTTAAGGAGCGAGTGCGCATGGCTAGCCCGAGAGGCCAGAGTATTAAGAGCCGACAAGCTTCAGTAGGTGACAGGAGGTCCCCAAGCACGGACATCACCGCCGAGGGCAGCCCCACCAAAGTGCAGAAGAGCTGGAGCTTCAACGACAGAACTCGCTTCCGGCCATCACTGCGCCTCAAAAGTTCCCAGCCCAAACCGGTGATAGACGGTAAGCCCTGTTTTTCCATAACCATTTTTAATTTGATAGACTGTAGTGAGGGAGATTATGAAGTAATTAATTCTCCATGGTACCACTTGAAGAGAGATGGAAACAACCGCAGGGAAAGAATTGTTTGTTTGTTTTTACTGGAAATTTATTCATTGCCTTGGGCAGATGTACAGAATATAAGTTTAATTTCGGAAACAATGTTGGCAGCTAAGTCTACATTTCACAGAAGCCAAACAAAAGTTTGTTAATTCTTCGCTCCTACCTACAACATATTCATTTCTCAGACAAGGCCCATACTGAGATCAGTGGGACTGTCGTTCTGACATATAAGTTAAGTCTGAGCAAGGCCCAGCAAAAACCAGGGTTCTGTGAGTATCTCAACACCAGAAGGGTGGTCATTTCTGGTCAGCAGTGAAGCTGCCCGTTCCCCTTCTCACATGCTCCATCTACCACTGAGTCGGAGACCACTCACTGCCTGTCTTCCCTGGACAGAGTTGTGGTGAACGGTCTTTCAAAGTCTTCCCATGATACGTGAAATTCAAATTCTTCATCCAAGACGAATTAACCTATTCTCTTTATCACATTATATAGCAAACGTTTCCATGCCAAGACATTTTATTGAGTGTCACTTAACTGTTACGTTTGCAAAATAAAATATTTTCTTTTTCATTTACTGTTAGCTTGGCTTTCCTTTTGAGCAGGCCCCTTGGGATCTCTGGGCAAAGGACCAAAATCAAATAGCATCTTCCATTAATGCATAAAAACTGCAAAGGCTATCAGTCCTTCTGTTCTCATTCCCTAGAATAACGTGTATTTTCCCAGGCCCTGAAAGCCTGAGGGATAAATTTATCAACTAGGGGTCATAATCACACTCATCTCAGGCTACCTGCCTTGGAGTCCCTGGAACCTCAGCCCATAGGCAGCTTCCTCAGAGATCCTTGATACCCCTAACACTCTCAAGTGAGCAACATAAACCCTCCTTTCTCTTCTTCCTTCTCCACCACACCGTCGGTGTTGTGCTTTTCAAGTGGACCCCAGTGTCTGATCCTACGTGGCCCCTCCTGGCAGAGCTTGTAGCTCCCATCTCGGTTGTTAGACATGCTAATCCACCTGTTGCCACGCTAAGGTGGGAAGTGCCTCCTCCTCCAACACTTGGACACTCCTCCATCAAGCCACTTGCAGTATCTGAGTCACTTGTGACACAGATTTTCGGTGTCCTCTGGTTTCCACACTCTCCTCCGAGGATTTTGGCCGAACGCCCTTGAGCAACTGAGTCAAGAGTTACCAGTGATGGGTCTTTATGTGCACTCAGAATAGACTTGCTGAATATAAATGGGTACATCTTTTCTGGAGGGCAATTTGGCAAAATATATCAAAAGTTTTTTACATATGCCTAAGCCTAGACACATCCCACCCACCAATTCTATTTCTAGGATATAATCGATAAAATGAAACAATATCAGACGTTAGATATGATGCTATAAGTTAAAAAGATTATTGACACAGAAAGTTTATCACAAAAAATAAACCATTTATATGTATAAAAGATATATAAATTTATGTATTTATAGGAAAAATTCTGGAAAGATCTACAGCAATATATATGAATGGTTACCTCTGAGTGGTGAGATCCACAGTTGTGTTTTGTTTCTTTGTTTTCTTCGTCTATATGATCATGTAAAGCTTTTATAATAAGAAAGCAAAAGAGGATTTCTGTTTTAAAAAAATTAGCCCTTATCTTATAAAAAAAAAATGATTAAAGGCCAGGCACAGTGGCTCACATCTATAATCCTAGCACTCTGGAAGGCCAGCATGGGTGGATTGCCTGAGCTCACAAGTTCGAGACCAGCCTGAACCCCAGAGCAAGACCCCCCATCTCTAAAAATAGCCAGGTGTTGTGGTGGGCACCTGCAGTCCCTGCTACTTGGGAGACTGAGGCAGGAGAATCGCTTAAGCCCAGGAGTTTGAGGTTGCTTAAGCTATGGCACCAGGGTATTCTACTAAGGGTGACAAAGTAAGACTCTGTCTCAAAAAAAAGATTAAAAAATAATACGTGAAATTATCCCTTCATTTCACACGCTGCCCTCTTGCCTCCCCCTACTCCAGGGGCCCTGAAACCTGGTGCTCACCAGACTCCTCAGGCTGATTTCCTTTCCAGTGGCAGAAAGAGCGCCTGGACTCGGTGGTGGGACCAGCCTTCCCTGAGTGCAGATGTAGCTGCCTACTGAGGTCTCACAGCTTCTACTGCAAATAGAGCTTTTACTGGTTTTCTCAAGCTGCCATAGCAAAGTTCCAGGTGCCTGAAACAACAGAAACTTGTTTTTTCACAGTCTGGAAGCTAGAAGTCCAAGATCAAGATTCCAGCAGGGTCTGTTCCTCTCTATTTGGCTTGCAGACGGCCGCCTTTTCCTTTGTCTTCACCTGGCCTTTCCTCTAGGCATGTCTGTGTCCTAATGTCCTCTCTCTATAAGGACACTGATCATACTGGATTGGGGCCCACCCTAATAGCCTCATGTTAACTTAATTCCCTATTTTAAAACCCTATGTCCAAATAGTCACACATTCAGAGTGCTGGGGGTTAGGATATCAATGTATGAATTTTGTAGGGACACAGTTGAATTCATAACAGAACCCTTGCTCACCCACATCACCACATCCCTGGTAAACTGAGATGGTCCATGTCATCAGCACTGGCCCAGGGTTCACATTCTTCTACAAACACATGCATTATACATCTCAGTGGGTCCATATTCCTCTAACATGGGCTTCAGAAAGCAGCCAACTTCAAGTATAAGATCTATACAGTTGCCTGAGCTCATTGAAATATAAAATTCATGGAACTTGTATTCTGAATATGAAAAACGAATTCTGCCTATACTGTTTGGCCACAGGGAAGAGTTTTCCAAAGACTCACTGGAGTCCACACTCTTCATGACTATAGTTTTCAGTATCTACAAAGACATCTCAGAGGTCACATGGATACGGAAGTCATATTCCCGACCAAATCACAAATTGGAAAGATCTCCTATCATCTGATTTCTAGATCATTTCATACAAGTGCTTTTTTGTTTTGTTGGAATTCAGCTGATTCTGAGTTCCCCAAGCAACAAGAGGGCTGATCACTGTTCTGTTGAAGTAGCTTTGGAGGCTGCCCACCTGCAGGAGATGGTGGCTCCCAAACGCCCGGTTTAATCCAATGGTCCTGAGTCGTTCCCTTAATGTAACTCAACACTGGGTCTTGGGAAAATGAAGTTCTGTTTTTACAGTGAAAGAAAAAAAAATGTGAAATACTAGTCGAATAAATGCAGACTTCAATTATACATTTTTATTTATAGTGCCTCCCCAGGTTTTAAGTAATTCTAAAATTTACTTACTGCTCATAGAAAACGATGTATAACACTTACAGCCAACTGTTAAAAATTCCAGGTCTAATTGCTCCTTCACCTCTGCGACTCTTCTCTCTTCACATGTCTTAGGCGGGTCATTGCCCTCCCATGCTCAGGGAGAATAGATGAATAGAAGAAAAAATAATCACATCAACCTTTAAGTAAAATTTGGAAAATAGTGGGCCTGTAACTGAAAAGTAGTATCATAGAGAAACAAACGAAAAAAAAAATGTAAGGTTGATCTGTAAGTTTTTAATGATTTCTGCCAAATTTGATTCCCTTTGCTACACGTGGTAGTATTTTTATAATTTAACGACTCTAACAAAATGTTATTAAATATCCATATTGTTTTACTCTTTTCTAGATTTATTTTTTTGTTGTTGTTTTTGGGTTTGGGGGGAGGTTGCTATTATTTCTGATAAAATTAACATTACACTGTTAAAAGGCACAGGTGTTTCCAAATAGTCCACACCCACTTGCACTGGAGAAGTGAAGCGTGGCAGGCAGACATGGAAGCCAGAGATGTACAAATAATGAAAGAAGGAAAGTAAACTATAAGGGACTGATGTGGTGTCCCCATGGCATATTATTTTGACAATACCAATAGTATTTTTAGCTTATAAATCCTGTAATGAGGCATAGGAATGCTCCATTAGTCAGTCAACAGTGTTAAGCTCCTCTTCATTAAATCTGAGAAATTATCTAGCATAGAAATGATATTTTTATCACAACTACTGTCCATGAGAGCAATAATAATAATGATGAAACTAATACTTACTGAATTTTTTCTATGGCATGCATCATTCTAAATTTTTACCACTCATCTTACTTAATTTTCCCGAAACCTCTATGAAATTGTTTTGTTATTATCCGTATGGATGAGAAAAAAGACTTGAAGCTGGGTAACCAGCCCAGTGCCTAACAGACATAAGCAAAGGAGCCATCATGCACACCAGGCAGTGTAATTTCACAGTCCCCTGTAGACTCTGCTAAGATGTGTTCTCAGATGTCCTATCAGTTTCCCTCTAGGCATCTTCTGTCTATTCTCCTCCCCTCCTCCCACCCCCTGCCTTCACTCTTCCGCCTTCAATTGCTCAGCTTCCCCTTACCATCCAAGCCAGTTGACCTTGCCACTATCCTGTCTTTCTCCCAGCCCCAGCTGCCAAACCTATCAACCACATTATCATCTGCCAGAGCTAGAAGATTAGTCAAATGAGGGAAGTGGCCTTTCAGTAACCCTTCTCTGTTTTCGTCAGGTGTCTGAGAAGAGACTCAGGATAGCAGCCGTACTGGTCTGTGTCTGTTTACCCAGGGACGGAGGAAAATAGTGGGGCCATCTAAGGCCAGATGCAAGATGCAAAAGGTAGTGTCGGGAGAAGGACAGGTGTCAACAACAGACAGGCAAGTAGAAGGTGGCAGATCGCAGTAAAGAGAATAGCAAGCAGCCAGATCTGCAAGAATGACACTCAGGGGAGCTAGGGACAGTCTTCAGATGTTGGGTGGCCAGTTTTCTGTCAAGGAGAGCTACACTTGGTGGCTCCTGCTGCACTTAGGAATGCCATTCAGAATTGCACTCAGAGAGGACAATAATCATGACAGAAGGACAAGGAGGCGGCTTGAGGACACTCCACCTCCCAGTGCTAAGTAGTCTAATAGTAACTAAGCCCAACATTCTTTTCTCTTTCTTTTTGTTTTTGATATTAATATTGTCATTTAAGTCAGGCACAGTGACTAAAACCTGTAATCCTAGCCCTCTGGGAGTCCAAGGAAGGTGCATTTCTCTGAGCTCAGGAGTTTGAGACCACCCTGAGCAAGAGTGAGACCGCAGCTCTACTAATAATAGAAAAACTAGCTGGGTGTTATAGTGGGCCCCTGTTATCCCAACTGCTTAGGAGGCTGAGACAAGAGGAACGCTTGAGCTCAAGACTTTGAAGTTGCCATGAGCTATGATGATGCCATGGCACTTTACAAAGGGTGAGACTCTGTCTCAAAAAAATAAAAAGATAGGATGGTGCCTGTGGCTCAAAGGAGAAGGGCTCTGGCCCCATATGCTGGAGGTGGCGGGTTCAAGCCCAGCCCCAGCCAAAAAAAAAAAAACTGCAATAAATAAATAAATATTAATATACCAACTTATTACTTAACATAAGGAGGACAAAATTTGAAAAGCTAAATATTTTATGGTAAAGATCCCTTTATAAGGCAATATGGAAGTTCTTTTTTTTTTTCGAGACAGTCTCTCACTCACCCTCAGTAGAGTGCTATGGTGTCACAGCTCACAGCAACCTCCCACTCTTGGGCATAAGCAATTCTCTTGCCTCAGCCTCCCAAGTAGCTTAGAATATAGGCACTCACTACAACACCTGGCTATTTTTCTGTTGTAGTTGTCATAGTTATTTAGCAGGCCCAGGCCAGGTTCAAACCTGCCAGCCCTGGTGAATGTGGCCGGTGCCTTAACCAATGTGCTATGGGTGCTAAGCCAGGTATTAGAAAATTCTAACACTAAAAATTAACTTAGATATTGAAATTTCACACTTTTGATCCTGTGTTTACCATAAAATTGATTTCAAACTATACACAAATAGTTTAACAGCAAAATAGTATACATATATGCATATGTTCCATAATTAAACAATAGTTAAACCAAAATATATATTAAGTAAAATCCTCAAAACCTGTGCAAAGCATGTTTTTAAACATTATGGTGTAATTTGTAAACTGTATGGTGTAACCTGTGAACTCACTGTTCTGTAGTACTAAGGTCCTGTTAGCACTGGAAATGGTAATAGATCTAAAAAAAACCTGTCTCCTACGCATGTATAACCACACATGTATTAACATTTTTAGCATTGTTTCTGCTTAAGGAGACAATATCATTCCTACTAAGCAATCGCTCAGGGATCATGCTGGCTGCTATGGAAGGTACATTCTGCTGTTTATGGAAAAGACAGGCACAGCCTGGGTACAGGAGATGTGCGGGGTTCACCTGGTGGAGTCT
>NW_003852430.1:16262671-16264583 GCF_000181295.1 Otolemur garnettii
AAAACTTACTATCGAAGACAGAATAGTTAGTAATTAAGAGCCTAATTTCTGGAGACAGCCAGTGTCAAGTCTACCACTTTCTCGTTTAGTGACTTTGGGTAAATTACTTAACAATTATGTGCCTCTGGTTTTTTTTTTTTTTTTTTTTGTGACAGAGTCTCATTATGTCACCCTCAGTAGAGTACTGTGGCATCACAGTTCACAGCACCTTCAAATTCTTGGGCTTAAGCAGTTCTCTTGCCTCAGCCTCCCAGGTAGCTGGGACTACAGGCATCCACCACAACACCCAGCTATTTTTTGGTTGTAGTTGTCATTGTTTGGCAGGCCAAGGCTGTATTCGAACCTGCCAGCTCCAGTGTATGTGGCTGGTGCTCCAGCTGCTGAGCTACAGGTGCCGAGCCATCACTCCTGGAACTTAGAGAGAAAAAAATGGATAAAGGAACCACTAGCAAAAATCAATGATTCAGTATTTCAGTCCTATAGTTTCTCACATACACTCAGCCTGTACAGTTCCTATCACCACCACCATTCAGGGAACGCTGGTGCAGCTCTCTTCCTTCCCACCTCCTCGGCAGCTTCATGACACCCCACCCCGCAAGCTGTCTCACTTGCTGACTCCTTCTTCCTTTTGAAGTTAATAACTAACCCATTCTCACCTAAAAATAGAAAAAGAATAGAACTATACAACACGGGGTGCTGGAACCCTCAAGTCCTCTTGAAGATAGTTAGCGCCTTCCTGTCTTCTTTGACCTCTGTCTGGGCCCCAGTCCCACCAGTCTGCACAGCCCTGCTTTGAGAACACTGGTGAAAAGGAAGCTCTTGAATGCAGCGGTTTTGACAACTATCCTCAACTGAACTAATGGTCTCCAGTATCCATAATGGCATGGTTTTTTCCCAGACAATATAAATCACAAACCATCAACGTTTTATATTTTAATTTATGCACATGGGCTTTGTTCTTATACTAATCCTCTTTTAAAGTTCATTTTTCAATGACATCTTCTTCCCTCATGTTTTTCTCAGTCTCCTCAGTTGACATTTTTGGTGTTTCCACAAAATGCCAAGCACCACACTGTACTTACGATTTTTTTTTTCTGATTTTCCATAATGATGGCCCAACTTCAGCCAGACCTTGATTATAATTTTCCACACGATGCTTCCTGGCACTTTCTAAAATTGCCTGATAATGACTCTGCATTGTGTCGACAGAAATAATTCTTGTTAAAGCAGTGTTCTGTTAGGGTTTCCACTTAACCTGTTTGTGTAGATTCCTGGCCTGGGATTCTGCCTGAGGAGTGTACCCCTTCCTTTCGGCTCTATTTGTAAGGAATCCTGAGCGTTTTCTTTAACAAGAACGAAGGGATTTATGGAGAATGGCTGGATCTAAAGTCTAGAGTCACTCTAGACATTTGCTCTCCACATTTCACTCTGTAAGTCAAGGTAATTGTTAGAATAATTCCATGTAAAAGCCTACAAAGAGTATCCAATAGAATTCTGAACCACACTCTCAGTTCCTCACTAATGTGTTGCTGAAAACCATTGCTCGAAGAAATTAATTATAGTCCAAAGATGTCCTCCTCTTTAGTAGTCCAGGTTCCTCTTATAGTCAGTCATTTCTTCATTCAAAGTTGTATTCTAGTCCTCTCCTGTGTGTTCTGTTTTGTTCTTGTCCAAGATCTGTTCCTGTGTTCCAAAATTCTCATTACTACTGGGTTGGAGAAAAGGCCTCTCCATCTCTGCTCACAGGTGCCAAGTGACTAGGTATTTCTTGTATTTCTGAGAAGGTTGTGTTGT
The DNA here is from genome assembly GCF_000181295.1 of Otolemur garnettii. Lineage (NCBI taxonomy): Eukaryota > Metazoa > Chordata > Mammalia > Primates > Galagidae > Otolemur > Otolemur garnettii. The sequence goes on from NW_003852430.1 coordinate 16,264,466, forward strand.
GTTCCATTTAGGCTGCTGTGACAAACATACCATAGACTGGGTGGCTTATAAACAGAGAACATTTATTTCTCACACTTTTGGAGACAGAAAATCTAAGATGATGGTGCCCCAGGCCTGC
>NW_003852430.1:16265078-16291600 GCF_000181295.1 Otolemur garnettii
AGGGCCAAGTTTTCCGCCCTTACCCTGGTTTCATCCCTCTTTGACACAGAGAAGAGAGTTGCCCATTGCTTCTTACCTCTCACTGGTCCCCCCCTTCCCTCCCTGTTCACTGTCATCCACACCCTTCTGTGCTGAGAAGTGTGTCCCACCTATTGTTACAAGGTTTGTGTATGCGCTGCACTGTGGGTTATGCACAATTTGGGTAAACTCAACTGCAAGATTACAATTCAACTCAGAAAGTGTTTGAGGGTGGCTGCTCAGGGCAAGCATAATCCAGGGCATGTAGCTGGTGGTGAGTAGACATGACAATTACCACCTCAAGGAACTTGCCATTCCTCTCCGAGTCCTACCACCCCATCCCCAGTCCCCAGTAGAGTATTGACTGGCACTGGGGGAACAAAAAGCATTGTCCTTACTCTTTGGACGTCACTCTTGCCAGAAATAACCTGTGGTTGACCTCTGAAATTTGCACAAAATAAGCGCAAAGTTAACCATTCCACAAATCACAGAATGCAGCCCGTATTTAAGAGAAGCACTTTTCAGCTTCATGGTGATATTTCATTCGTACATCTCAAATTATTTCCTTCAGCGGTACGCTTAGTTGTGTCCTTCACAAAGAGAAACCAATATGACACAATTTTAAAATTATATTTAATCGCTTTCATGGTGTGCTCTACTTGGTAAAGAAGAGAAAAAAGGGGGTTAGGTAAAGGTCAGGATCTTTTTCCTGCGACAGATGGAAAGACAAGTTACCCAGGCTTGGCTCCTGCTACCTGCAGTACGAAACTCTCCTCCATTGTCCCAAATTCCTTTCATAGGGGTTTTATTTTCAATATCTTAAATTCTTATCAGCTTTTCTTCCCTTGCCATCTTTTTCTCCTGTTGCCACACGTAACAACAGTTCCTGGACCCCCACAATATAGAAACTTCAGAGTAGTATTGCTTGGAGAAAATTAATGTCCGTAGCTCCAGTTACCAAGAATCATTTGCACATGAACCCCTTAATTCCCCTCTGGTGAGAGATTTACATCTTTCATTAATCTAATGCAGTAGCAGCTGGCATACCCCATTATTCTGCTGGAATTGGTGACTTGTCATTTCCAAAATTGTTTTGAAACTGTGGTTCCCGTATTTTGTGTTTTGGGTGAAATGTGTCATGACCTCATATATATTTCCTTACACACATATCAGTTATCTGTCACTGCATCACTGGCCCCTCCCCCTCAGGCTCACTGGTTTAAATCAGCAGGCACTTCCTTAGCCCACACGCCTGTTCTGCACTTCCTCTGGCCTTGGCTGGACTCCTCACACTTTTGAAAAGGGCTGCTGTGTTGGCTGGGCCAGCTGGCCTAAGTGAGTCAGTTGGGATTCCTCTTCTCTGCGTGGTGTGGTCACTCACCCTCTAGCAGGCCAGACTGGCTCACGGGGTGGTGGTGGATTCCTAAGGGTAGTGCAAGCAATGCCTGAAGAGCCTCTTGAAGGTCAGCCTCAAACTGTCAGCGGAATGTCCATTGCCTCTTCTTTATTTACTGAGAACCATTTGCAGAACACCGTCTTAAGTCAAGTATCTCAATGGAAAGCCAAGCATCCCGTGTACTCAATACTGGATTGAAACGTGCAGATGAACAACTACAGGCCCACACGAGATAAAAACACAATTAAATGCAAGAGGGGAGGCAGGGAGGAGCTCAGCAAGCTCCAACCTAATGGGTACAACATACAGGTATATGGCACACCTCCTGGGTGAAGGACTGACTCAGTTACAACTTGGACTTTATGACAAATGCAAATGATGAAACCTAATCATACATATCCTAATATTAATCCAAAATTTTAAAAGTGCAAATAATGACAGTCCAAATGCAAGAGGTAGGGAAAGAGATCCCACCTCGTAAGGGGAGAGGAGCTGTAAGTATTTGACCAGTATTTCAATCTACCATCCCAGTCCCAGTCATTTGTAGATTTTTTTGCTTTTACTGTTTTCTTTTACTTTTTTTTTTGAGGCAGAGTCTCACCTTGTCACCATTGGTAGAATGCCATGGTAATATAGCTCACAGCAACCTCAAACTCTTGGGCTCAGGCCATCCTCTTGCCTCAGCTTCCCAAGTAGCTAGAGCTACTGGTTCCCACCATGACATGCTGCTGATGTTTCTATTTTTAGTAGAGATGGGGTCTCACTCTTGTTCAGGCTGGTCTCAGACTCCTGAGTTCAAGCAATCCACTCACCTAAGCCTCCCAGAGTCCTAGGATTAACAGGGGTGAGCCACCACACTGGGCCTCAGTTTTAGTATTTTCAACATGCTGTTGGTTCTATGAAGAAAGTATTTAGTGTCTGATTCATGTTTTTATTTCTCTCTACAGTCTCATATACTTTCAGGGCCTACGAAGGAACGAGGAGGGAGGGAAGTAGCATTGTTAGCACCTCATACATGCCACGCATTGACTACGCATTTTCTATTGGTTCATTTAATACCCACATAGCCATTTTGAGGATAAGAAAATTGAGACTTAGAAAATGTAAAAAACTTGCCCACATACTTCCAACTAAATGATGCAAAGTTGGAGTTTGAAATTGTACTTAGGTCTAATTTCAGAAAATTTGTATGTTCTACCATGCTTGCTACTTAGCATGTTTTATACACGTAGTAATTTATGTTGCTAATGAAATAATGAATGAAACTTGCTACAAATCAGCTATGTTTAGTGTTGGTACAATGATTTGTGTCTTTAGTGAATATAGCGAATCTGTTCAATGCCCCTTTATCATCATAGAGTAGATATTCTACTCTTTCTATCCCTTCATGTGTAGGTTAAAATTATCCACCATTGTTTTCTTTTTAAACAGCATTTATGTTGCTATCTCAGGTTGAGTTAGCCCGAATGATCTTGGGCCTGACACACTGGCATTTTCTAGCAATATCACTGTTAGCCAAATAAGAGTTGAAAGTTGAGGGAAAATGTACCAGATCTCGTGGGAGAACAAATTCCAATTGTCTTTCATAAAATGATATTTGCCGTTTCTCTTAATGTTAACCACTGATTGTGGAGAAATACGTAATCACTACAAATTCTCACGCTTAACCTTGTGCCTGATTGCTAGCTATGTGACTACGACTGAGATAAAGTAAATTATGTGTACGGGAAACATGTAACTGAGACATCCCAAGGTACTCATAGGGAACAGGGTGTCCAGGGCAGTGGCAGAAGTTACTGGCCTGTGACACAAAGCTAGGCATGTGACTGTGACAAAGTTGTAGCCATATGCACAGGAAGGAGTAAGGGGCATGTGCCCTCAGCTGCAAAAGTTGCCATCATATGCACAACTAATTAATCACTTCCCTAGGCAGAGATAGCTAAAGCAGATACCAGTTAGACCAATAAACAGCAGGTGTCAAATAACGAATCATGGGCTCGCCATCAACCCAGGGCACTACCACACTCTGTGACAGTGTCTGGCCCTCCAAGACCCTCAGTTGTAAGGTTGCATTATGCCAAGCATTTCACATCTTCTCTCTGTTGCCCTCACAGACACCTAGAGCTATGCCCCGCAGGGGGTTGCCTCAAGATCTGTCTAGAATTCCCAACAGCTCACAGACACCTAGAGCTATGCCCTGCAGGGGGTCGCCTCAAGATCTATCTAGAATTCCCCAACATATTTGATCCGAATAGTAATGCAGACTTGTGGGTTTGCAGTTTGTAGGGCTGTTATAAAGCATGACTGACTGCTTTGATTATGATCAGATGTCTCTGAATATGGTTCAAAAGAAACAGATCTCTTCCCTATGAAAATAGGATTAAATAAGTTTCTCTCAGTCATATTGATTCAGAATGTCTCCCAGTGATGAAAGTACTGTCTGTCTTAGTGCAGAATGGTAAAAGCAATTCACCACTCTCTGCTGATTTGACCCAGCTCAATTATATCGCTACTGAGTAAGGAGGCTGTCTGAGGAGGGCGCTCTCAGCTGTGGGCAAAAGCTGCCTCAGTGACCTGAGTGTAGTGGCCACTTGGCTTTGCCTGGATTACCCTCATCATTTGGTTTGGATAAAAGTTACAAATGCCTTTTGTAGCAAAACTTTGAAAACTTACAAAAATTGGTTTTAGTAACTATGAGTAAAAGAATGTTTTCTCAGGGCAGCACCAGTGGCTCAGTGGGTGCTGGCCCCGTATACTGAGGGTGGCGGGTTCAAACCCGGCCCCGGCCAAACTGCAACAAAAAAATAGTCGAGCGTTGAGGCAGAGTACCAGGCAAGAGAATCATCTCAGCCCAGGAGTTAGAGATTGCTGTGAGCTGTGATGCCACAGCACTCTACCGAAGGTGATAAAGTGAGACTCTGTCTCTACAAAAAAAAAAAAGAAGAAGAATGTTTTCTCAAAGCTGTGAGTTTTTAAAAAAAAAAATAAAAAGCTGTGAGTTTTGTGTTTTTGTTTTTCATTGAGAAAACTCAGTGCTGTGAGTATGTTAAGTTCTAAGGAATGAGAATGGTGGCAGTGGCTTTGGCAGCTCGGGACTGAGTACAAGTAACATAGACTCCCCATGATCCTTCAGAGGCTCTTCCGGTTCTCCTCCATCCTTCCATCAGCAGTCTCAGTCCATTTTCGGAGGAACATTGGTGTTACAGCAGTGGCATTTAATAAGGAACTTGATACTTTACAGAAACTCTTCGTGGACAAGATTAGAGAATACAGATCTAAGCAACAGGCAGCTGGAGGACCTGCTGATGCTGGCCCAGAGTATCAGCAAGACCTGGACAGGGAGCTTTTTAAACTTAAGCAAATAAATGTATGGTAAAGCAGACATGAATACTTTCCCTGCCTTCAAATTTGAAGCCATCGAGAAACTCCAGGCCTGAAGAAATAAAGTAAAATTAATTTGGCAGTTTGCCATGGATTAGTTGTACAACTGATCAGAAGTTTCAGAACAGACATAACATTTTACAGCTCTCAAGTATTGTTTTAATTCTGATTCCAAATAAATTATTGGGTGGCGTTGAATGTTAAAAAAAAAGTTCTCAAGGAATATTTTATGAATTATAGATCTTATTATTTTATATTATTACAAATTATAATTATTAATTTGTATGATTTATATATTATTTTATATTATATTTACAATAAATTATAATTTATAATAAAATAAGTATAGGGCAGTGCCTGTGGCTCAAAGGAACAGGGCACCAGCCCCGTATACCAGGTTCAAACCCGGCCCCGGCCAAAAACTGCAAGAAAAAAATAAACAAATAAAATAAGCATAAATCATCAGATACTGTGCATGGTTTTGGAGTAAAACAGAACTTGTTCCAAATCCTGATTTCCCCACTAGGTTAAGATGAGACAAGCCACTTTACCTCACTGCACTTCACTTTATTTCTCTCTCTTTCCTCTCTCTCTCTCTCTCCTCTGCAACGTAGCAGGAATGATACGTACCCCGCAGTGTTGTGTGAGTGGTAATGAGACACAGGGAGACACAGTGTATATGAAATTCTTCTACTGCCCAACACAGAATAGGTGTTTGATATAGTGCAGGTATTATTTAATTCATTCATGCTAATTTCTTCATTAATTTTTCAGAAGTTCAAGTCCTGGACTTTGTTAATTGCACATTTTCATCTTCTACTTCTTTTTTTTTTTTCATCTTCTACTTCTTGATGGCAATTCCTATGGTGAATGGAAGCTTAAAAGTTATATGCCTGTGCAAACTGTACTCTTTTATTCCTTAGAGGGAGTTTTAAACGTCCTCACATTGAATAATTCCTATAATCACAGAAAGAATGAAGTTATCTCTGTCCGGCCCCACGATATTACCATTTGTCAGGGATCATTGCCTTTGTTGAAAATGGCAGAAATGTTTCAGTCACTCCGGGAAAGTGACTTCCTATGTAACAGCACACTGCGTGACACATGATAGTTGCTTAGAAAGTAATTATTTTGAATGAATAATGAAGAGATGATGAACAAATAAATGATTTAATACTTATTCAACAGACAGTGAAATAAACTTTAGTAATAAAAATCGCCTTGGGTTCTAAAAAACCCACACACAAGATTCATCACTAGAGGCACAGGGTGATATAATGAAAAGTGGTTTTGCCGACCCACTCGATGCCAAGGTATTCAACAAGTGGGCATTTGAGTGATTGTTAAGAAGAGAGTGAAACTATTGCTTTCCAGTTGCAATAATTTTTTTTTTTTTTTTTTTTTTTGAGACAGAGCCTCAAGCTTTCCCCTGGGTAGAGTGCCATGGCATCACAGCTCACAGCAACCTCCAACTTCTGGGCTCAAGCGAGTCTCTTGCCTCCGCCTCCCAAGTAGCTGGGACCACAGGCGCCCGCCACAACGCCCGGCCATTTTTTGGTTGCAGCCATCATTGTTGTTTGGCGGGTCCGGGCTGGGGATTCGAACCCACCACCTTGGGTGTACGTGGCTGGCGCCCCAGCCGGTTGAGCTATAGGCGCCGAGCCCAGTTGCAATAATTTTTAAAGACACAAAAACATATTCTAGTGTCCCCATTTAAATAGTGTGTATAACATATACAATTAAAAAGAAGAAGGAAAACAAAATTTGTTATTTTTTTTCTTTTTACCTTGTCGGCACTTACTGAACCATTATTATGGTGTAGTCAGCAATTTTAGCAGCAGACGCCATATTAATTGTCTTTGAAAACTCTCCTGCTTCGTATCATCACTCAAAAAAGAGAGACTCCTTTTAATTAAGTGTCAGGAACTATTCCACGAAATTTTGCCAGCTTTTCTGCTAGCCAGTGAGTAAGGTTAAATTGGCAATCCTTAATAGAGAATCTTAGAGAAATTCATATCATAATTAACATAATTTAGGATGCTGAGGATGCATAAATTATCTACTCAGGGCAAGTGGGGTCTCTGATTGTTAAAGAGAAAATATTCAAGTGCAGTAGCATCTTATGTAAGAGAGCCTCTCTTAGTGTGAATTACATTATGTGAATTACTATTAATTTTTAATATTGCTAATTAGCAACTCTGAGAACAAACGGTAAAAATCAAGTTTTCTAGATCACAGGACTATGGGTTGGTAGTTTGGTAAGCACAGTTAGATTACTATTTTGATCGAATCTCCCAGCAGCCTAGCTCACTGTGGGTGCAGGCACTGTGCACAGTATGTTTTGCCTGCCATGGGAATAACCAACCACGTACCAAAAATTCAGAATGAAAGTTGAGATAAAAAACTTTCAGGATGTCACCAAGAATATAGTTTTTTGAGTGATAAGGAGATGGTGTTCTATTTCTGATGTGACTGTAGAAAGGTACATAACTTAAAAGGTAAAATAACGAGCGTGCCTCTCATTCTCTCCGAATTTATTCCGACTGGCTGTCGAACCTGCCAGTGTTCCCTTATGCTTTAGGACTTGTGTCGAGAAGCCAAAGTGCAAATGTGCCGTGCTCAGCACCTTGCAGGGAAGATGTGAAAAGAGGGCAAGCAACAAACCTCAGGACAAATCATTCTTTCTTTTTGTCTTTCATGTCAAAGAGCAGTGAATGATTTTTTAAAACATCTTAGGTAGAATTAGCAATGAAGTCAGTAAAGAAAACACATTGAAAAGGAAATATGAGGGACGCGCACCAGCCGGGGAAGGCTGTGTCTCCTGTGCTTTTCAAGCTCTGGTGAAATGTCATGAATGACCAACAGTTATGGTTATGATGAGCATGAAATAGGGTGCGATGAAAAGTTGCGAGATGAGATGGGGAGGTCTGGTGCAACGTGGGATGGGGCAGGACAGACTAATAGGGAATACCTGGAATGCATTACAAGTTAGTAAGAGCCAGTATAATTTTTGGAGCCTTTTAGGTTTCTTTCCAAGGGTTTTTGTCTTACCAAATATATATACCTAGTTTTAAAAGTCAAGTAATAAAGTTAAACTCAAAATAAATCATGAACTTAAATATAAGGCATAAGAAAAACAACAAAAATTTTTTAAAAAATTGGGGGGATCTTGAGCTAAGCAAAAAGTTCTTAAGACTCAATACTAGAAGCATTATCCATAAAAGGAAACTTGCTAAAGTGGACCTCATCCAAATTAAAACCTTTTGCTGTGCTAAGAAGATGCAAAGACAGACTGCAAACAGAGAAAATATGTACAAATGACTTCTGACAAAAGACTAGTACCTAGAATAGATAAAGAAAACTCCACAGAAAAAACAGCTAAATTAGAAGAGAGGCAGCAAATATGAATAGATTTCACTGAAGAAGATACACGGGTGGCAAATAAGTGCATGAAAAGATGTTTAATTTCACTGGCCATTGAGGAACAGTGAAATAAGATTACAGGAGATGTCACTACATGTTTATCAGAGAGGCTGAAGTTTTGAAAGATAATACCACAAAGTGCTGGGGAAGGCTCAGAGGAGCTGGATCACATACACACTGCAGGTGGGAATGTGGAATAGCAGAGTGTTTCTGGAAAACAGTTTGATGGTTTCTTAGAAAACTAAACATGCAGCTGCTACATGACCAAGTCATTATATTTTTGGACATTTATCCCAGAGAAATGTATGTTCATATAAAACTATATGTGCCTGGACATACAAGCTTTATTCATAATAGCCAAAAACTGGAAACAAACCAGGTGTCCTTGAGCAGGTGAATGGTTAGACAAACTCTGGTGCGGATGTGCCCTTGAATACTACTCAGCAGGGCAGGGCGAGAGAGTGAGAGAACTATGGGGACACACAACCACTTGGATGAGTCTTGAGGGAATTATAATAAGTTAAAAAGATATCAGTCCCAAAAGGTCATAGACTATATTAATCCATTTATATAACATTCTTGAAATGGCAAAATTATAGAAAAGCAGTTCCAATTAGTGGCTGCCAGGAATCATTGTAGGGGGGGAGAAATGGACAGGGTGTGGTTCCACAAGGGCAACACGGGGGCTTCATGTGGTGATGGGAGGGACTGTGCCGATGTCGGGCCTGGCTGTGACGTTGCACCACTGAGGTGCACAGTATCTCTGTACAATGTCTCACAACCACAAGAATCTACAAGTACCTCAAAATGGAAAGTTCCATTAAGAGCTCCAGTGGTACAATGGGTTAGCGCCTGGTACTTATATGAAAGTTCAGTTCAAAATAATGAACAACTTAGAAATCAAACAATAAAAGTCCTTTAGAAAAGAATATGATGGTTTTCTTCCTCAACTCTCCCATTCCATCTCGAGGCCGTCTTTCTAGAAGTGATTATTTCCTATATTTTGACCTGATTTTTTTTTTGATACTTATATATCTCCATGTTTTTTCCAATAACATGTGCCTACTGCTAACTTCTGATTAATCAGTTTTGAACATTATTTACTTCCGTTTCTATTTACTTCCTAGCTGGTAATGAAGATTTAGCTCCTTTTTCACTGTTTTCCTTCTGCAGACTCCCCCATCCTTCCAATGTAAGTTACTGAAGTTTTTTTGTTTGTTTGTTTTTGTTTTTGTTTTTGCCGGGGCTGGATTTTTTTTTTTTTTTTGAGACGGAGCCTCAAGCTATCCCCCTGGGTAGAGTGCCATGGCATCACACTCACAGCAACCTCCAACTCCTGGGCTCAAGCGAGTCTCCTGCCTCAGCCTCCCAAGTAGCTGGGACCACAGGCGCCTGCCACAACGTCCGGCCATTTTTTGGTTGCAGCCATCATTGTTGTTTGGCGGGCCCGGGCTGGGGATTCGAACCCACCACCTTAGGTGTATGTGGCTGGCACCTTAGCCGCTTGAGCCACAGGCGCCGAGCCCCAGGGCTGGATTTGAACCCACCAACTCCAGCATATGGGGCCAGCACCCTACCCTTTTGAGCCACAGGCACCGCCCAGTTACTAAAGTTTTTTGACCCCAGAATGTAATGTCTACATTATGCCTATGTATTGTTTGCACTTCAGTTGTTTTACTTTTGCATTTCCTACAATAAATAAATACCTTGTTTATTGTTCTTTTCATAATTCTTTCCACATCTTCCAATAATCTCTCAGAATTTTCTGCAAGATCAGTTGCATCATCTGGGCAGCTCCTGTGGCTCAATGGAGTAGGGCACTAGCCCCATATGCCAGAGGTGGTGGGTTCAAAACCCAGCCCTGGCCAAAAACAGCAAAAAAAAAAGATCAGTTGCATCAGGTATCCAGGCAATTCCATTGTGACTTTTCTTTTTCTTTTTTTTTTTAATTGAATGGTAACTATGTACATTAATGCACTTCTGGGGTACAGTGTGGGGTTTTGCACACAATCCAAAACACTTCCATCAAACTGGGTAACATAGCCTTCATGTCATTTTCTTAGTTATTGTTTTAAAACGTTCACATTCTACTCTTAGAAAGATTCACTTGTACCCTTGTAAGATCATTGTGACTTTTCTTGGAGAAATACACCCCGGAACCCTTCATACTCTTCATCTGACCCGGCTGCTCTCTCAGCCTTCTGCACAGCCACTGTCTTGAATTCCTCTTCATTTTCTGCTAGATTGGATTCCCAGTCTCCAGGATCTCACGTTTTTGGCCTTCTTTATTTGCCCCATTGTTTCAGAAAGTAAAACTCCAGTATTTTTTTCAGGTAAAATATGGTGTGATGACAGATGATGACAGCTGGCAATGTGCTTTCCCTTGCTTCATACCCATGCTACCTGGACCAAGTCCCTGCCACCTAGAGCACAGGGATTTCCTTTCCCCATCAGCCTGCTGACACCTGGTGTGTTTCTCAGGTCTTCCGTGCCTGTATCCTCCCCTCTCTTGGTTAACGTTTCCGTTTTGATGAAGTACATCCTCTGATGCATTCCCGGCAAATCTTATCCACTGTTCTGTCCTTGTTCCACGTACTTTAAGAGTGCATGGAAAGCAAACTTTTTTAAAGGCTTGTGTATCTGGGGGTCTTTTTTTCTTCCATTGTAGAATATATGATTGTTTCTTTTGTAATTGTCTCCCTTCGTTTTCTCCGTTCTCTTCATGGAAATCTGTTATTTGGAAGTTGAACTAGCAGACTGGCCAGGATTTTCTTAGCTTTCTTCTCTTTGCTCTACCTTCTAGGAGTTTTGGCTGACTTGATCACCCAAACCTCTTACTGAGATTTTTCACTTGTGCTATCATTTCTGAGTTTCTTTACTGCTGTGGTTCCCTAAGTGTCCCTTGGTTTTAGCACCTGTTTCTGTTCCATGGATACAGTATCTAGCCTTATCTCTATGAAAATATTTTCATAGATACTGAGAGTGTTTTCAGATTTCCTTTTCCTTAGTTTCTATTTCCTTCTAGTTGCTTCTGATCTCTATCTTTGTACTGGGAGATTTTCACAAGTATTTAGTAACCTTGGCTGTCCCCTTGTAATAAAATGTGGGAACTACAAAGGTAACTAGGATTCCTGAGCGTATCAACAGAGCTGATCAGCTTTGTTCTTTGCCATAGGTTGATCTGGGTCAGCTGTTTCTTGGGGAGCTTTTGGTGCCAATGTCTTTAGCTCTTGTTTCTCGTGCTAGTCAGATCCCCAGAGAGTGCTGATCCAAACTCATGGAGGGTAAGAGTCTTGCTGCCATTATTATGATGGTGAGTGGTTGGCAGCAGGTTCTCCACATTCAGTCTGTGTATGGTGACTTAACACTCCAACTTGTCCTGGGATTGTACTGGCTTATCTTTTCATGACCTCTCATTCAAAGATTTCTGTCTTCTGCTGAAAAAGAAAAGTACCATCTGCCTAGGGGTCTGGGGCAGATTTCATGTAACCTTCCTTATCTTAGTTACCATCCCCTTTCACCGGGAAGTCCCTAAGGCTGCCAATTCCTGAGCCTTTTGAGTTTCCTAAAGCATAGATCTTGTTGTTTCTTAGCCTCCTCTTCTCTTCCTCTGTTAGTAAATTTGAATGTGTACTAGGAGTATTCATTCTGAGTCCTAAATTTTCTATTCCCTAACAAGAATGTCAGAACATGGGACAGGCACCGTGGCTCACACCTATAATCCTAGCACTCTGGGAGCCTGGGACAGGTGTATTGCCTTGAGCTCACAGGTTTGAGACCAGCCTGAGCAAGAGACCCTGTCTCAAAAATATAGCTGGGCATGACGGTGGGTGCCTTTAGTCCCAGCTACTCAGGAAGCTTAAGCCAAAGAGTTGGAAGTTGCTATAAACTACGATGCCATGGCACTCTACTGAGGGTGACAAATTGACATTCTGTCTCAAATAAATAAATAAATAATAAAAAGAATGTCATAAGACTAAAAAATAAAATAGCCTTTCTGCCCTACCCAGGGAGCTGTCCATAGAGTGCTATTTCAGATTCCTACTATAACTTAAGGAGAAATGTTCGCCACGTCCAGAGCCCTTGATGTCCTGCACATGGAGGAGGAAGATGTCTCAAATTCCTTGCAGCAGGAACTCACGTTAGGTGGCACCAACCCTGACTTACAAAAGGAACAGCACATCTATAAAAGGAAAAGTGGGTAGCACCCGTAGCTCAGTCGGCAGGGAGCCGGCCACATACCCCGAGGCTGGCAGATCTTGTAGGTACTGGAAGAGAAGTCAGACAGCCCCTGAAAGAGCTGAGACCAGTGAGGAATTTCAGGGTGAATGGACAGCTCCAGCTCCTGAGTTTGCTGCTACTCAGCCTGAGGTGGGGCTGGTCTGAAGGCTGCAGGTGCCCCCTGACCTACTCAGCAGGTCCCCACAGAAGACCAGAACTCAACCTGCCACGGAGACTGGTCTGCAGCTCCCCCTGCTCAGGCCACCGAGTGGGAGCAACCACTGGGTGGTCTTGAACTGTTGTTCTTCCACCGGTTCTTTTTTTTTGGTTTTTTGTTTGTTTTTTGAGACAGAGTCTCACTCTGTGGCCCTCGGTAGACTGTCGTGGCATCACAGCTCACAGAAACCTCTTGGGCTTAAGTGATTCTCTTGCCTCAGCCTCACAAGTAGCTGGGACTACAAGTGCCTGCCACAGTGCCTAGCTATTGATTTTTCTATTTTTAGTGGAGACAGGGTCTCGCTCTTGCTCAGGCTGGTGTCAAACTCCAAGCGATCCACCTGCCTCAGCCTCCCAGAGTTCTAGGATTACAGACGTGAGCCAATGGGCCCAGTCCCTCCCACAGGCTCTTAAATAAAATGGAAATAAGGCTGTTGGAAAATAAGCATCAGTTCCAATCAATCAATCAATCAATCAAATAAACAGCAAGCTCAGCTAAACTATGCAATCTCTATCAAATCTCTATCAATCTGTACTCTTCACTTGTGCTAACAACATTTGCTGTATAAATTACATGTACTGTGGTAAAAACACAGAAAATGCAATTACTTGTTCAAAGTACTAAAATTAGCCCTTTAAAATATTTCTTTAAAAGCTCAAAGGATATTTAATTGTGAAACCAATAGATATTATAGATAGGGATACTTAGACTTTTTTCCAATAAAAATAATTTTTTTTCTATTTTTCAGAAATTTTTTTAAAATACTGTATCATGGCTCGGTGCCTGTGGCTCAAGCGGCTAAGGCTCCAGCCACATATACCTAAGGTGGAGGCTTCGAATCCCCAGCCCGGGCCCGCCAAACAACAATGATGGCCACAACCAAAAAAAAAAAAAGGCCAGGTGAAAATACTGTATCATTTTTTTCCTTCAGGCCTAGAAAGAAGAAAAAGCAAAAGAAATTGTATCATTTTAATTCTATAGCCTAGGGAAAAAGTAATTGGAATGCGTTCACACAAACAAATGATTTCGTTACATCATTTTAACACTTAAGTTGGGGCTTTTTCTGTGCCCATCACCTGAATAGTGTTCATTGCACCTGGTTGGCAGGTTTTGGCTTCTCCTTTCCTCCCCCTCGTCCCCCTTCTTGACTTCGTGATCATTAGATCCCTTTGTGCCTGTGTGTGCCCATCGGTTAGCTCCCAGTAATTGGAGAGTGTATGTATTGTTTGTCTTTCCACTCCTGGCATACTTTACTCAGGATAATGGTGTCCAGTCCCATGCAAGTTGCTACAAAAGACATTATTTCATGCCTTTTTCTGGCTGAGGAATAGTCTGTGGTATAGAGAGTGCCACATTTTGTTAATCCACTCACAAATTGATGGGCACTGGGCTGGATGCCACATGTTTGCACTGTGAATTGAGCTGCAGTAAACATTCAAATGCAGGTGTCTTTTTGATACAATGACTTATTTTCCTTTGCATGGTTACCCAGTACTGGGGTTGCTTGGGTCACATGGTAAGTCTACATTTATTTCTTTGAAGAATCTCCATACTGTTTTTCATGGAGGTTGTACTAATTTGCAGTCCCACCAACAGCATTAGAAGCATTCCTTTCTCTCTGCATCTGCACCAGCATCTATTTTTTATTTTTACTTTTTAATAATGGTTATTATGACTTGTGGTTTTAATTTGCATTTCCCTGATGATTAACAATGTTGAACATATATATGTTTGTTGGCCTTCTGTCTACATTCTTTTGGAAAACTTCTGTTCATGGCTTTCACCCACTTTTTTTAATTATTATTAAATCATAGCTGTGTACATTAATGCAATCATGGAGTACAGTGTAGTATTTTCATATAAAAAGGGATGAAATGCTTCACAAATTTGCATGTCATCCTTGCACAGGGGCCATGCTAATCTTCTCTATATCATTCCAATTTTAGTATATATGCTACCAAAGTGAACACTTTTTGATAAGGTTGTTTGAGGGTTTTTTTGATTTTTTGTTTGTTTTTTTCTTGCTGATTTGTTTGAGTTCTTTGTAGATTCAGATGTTTAGCCCTTTATCAGATGTATAGTTTGGGAATATTTTCTCTTATTCTGTAGCTTGTCTATTCACTCTATTGATTACTGATAACTTAATCAAGTCTCATTTATTTATTTTTATTGTTGCTCTATTTGCCCTTGGGATCTTAGTCATAAATTCTTTGCTTAGGCCAATGTCTAGAAGAGTTTTCTCTATATTTTTTTCTAGAATTTTTATGATTTTGTGCCTTATATTTAAATCTTTCATCTATCCTAAATCAAATTTTGTATATAAAGGTTCTGTTTCATTCTTCTGCGTGTGGCTACTTAGTTTTCCTAGCACTCATTGAACAGGGCTTCCTTTCCCCAGTGGATGCTGTGTCTGCTTTCTCAAAGACGAGTTGGTTGCAGGTAGGTGTTAGGTCTGGGTTCTCTGATCCATTCCATTGGTCTGGGTCTCTACCTCTATCAATACCAAGCTGTTTTGGTTTGAAGTCTGATAGGTGATGCCTCCAGATTTGTTCTTTTTGCTTAAGATTGCTTTGGCTATTTGGGCTCTTTTTTGGTTCCAAATGAAGCATTGAATTATTTTTGTTTAAATCTGTGAAATACAACATTAGTATTTTGATGTCAGTTGTGTTGGATCTGTAAATCACTGGTTTTCTAACTCTTAATAAGAATTCATTTGTAAGCTCTTTACTCCAAATCTTCTAAACTTTAGAACAGAGTAAGCAATGACTGAAATTTCACAATTTGTTCCTACACTACCAACAATATAAAATAGTGGGATAAAGGTCATATTTGGAAAAGGACAAAAAAGTAATACATCCAAAAGTGACAGATAGGATAACATTATATCTTTTTTTTTTTTTTTTGAGACAGAGCCTCAAGCTGTCCCCCTGGGTAGAGTGCTATGTTATCACAGCTCACAGCAACCTCCAATGCCTGGGCTCAAGCGAGCTTCTGCCTCTGCCTCCCAAGTAGCTGGGACCACAGGTGCCCACCACAATGCCTGGTTATTTTTTTTTGGTTGCAGCCATCATTGTTGCTTGGCGGGCCCGGGCTGGATTTGAACCCACCACCTTAGGTGTATGTGGCTGGCACCTTAGCCACTTGAGCCACAGGTGCCGAGCCGATAACATTATATCTTGCCATTATATATTTACATTTCCATTAGTGTTACATTGTTCTTAAAGAGAAAAAGAAGTCTGGATTGCCTCCTTTGTTATATTAATGTGGATAATATAGGTAACTAGAGAGAGAAAGAGAGAGATTTCTCTTGCTTTCTGTACCAATGTTAAAATTCTTCCATTATTTACTAATTATAAACTTATAAACTCAAGAATTTAAAGTGGGCCTAAGCTTCTAAACCTTCTACATGTCATCCCCTGTGCTTAGGATAACTTAAAATAAAATTAGTTGCTAGATCACAAAATAAAGTTATAGTTTTCAAAATGGTACAAAAGTTACATGTATGCTGAAATGTAAATAGTAATGTTCTAATTACTGATATTCTCCCCCATTTGGGGGTGCCCCTTGCTGTTGTTGGTGCCCTCTGCACGTTATAATCCATCCAGTGCAAATTCAGCCCCCAGAGATTTCCCACCAAACAAATAGGAAAGGAAAGGAAGATGAACAAGGGTGTGTAGACAGTCCCCTTCAGAGAGTGTCCACAGTCCCCTTTAGGGAGGATCCAGTGGTGATGATGTTTAAACAGCACTTGGAGAAACCATAATCATTTCACGTGGCCAGGATATGGGATGGAAAGGCCATGGTAAGATGAGACTGAACAGGGGTTCTGAGCTTTCAGAACAGAGTTTCCCCATGTGGCAATCTGAGATGCTTAACTTTCAGTCTGTAGTGAGAAACTGATTTTGACATTAAACATCAGTTCATGCAGAAGAGACTGGAAGGGGATGTGCCAAAATTTAATAGGATTTTCCTGAGAGTAAATTTTTTCCTCATTCTTTATGATTTAATTTAAAATTCAGAGTTTAAAAGTTTGTACAATGAGCACGTATTACTATTACTATGAAAGAAAAATAAAGTTAAAAACTATTTGTAAGGAGAAATATCTAGAATAATATTATAATTGTATTTATTTATTTGTTTATATTCTGGAGTATTGTTCTGGATTCCTTATTAGTACCTTAAAGACCTAGTTGTGGGCTCAGTGCCTGTGGCTTAAGTGGCTCAGGCACCAGCCACATACACCTAAGGTGGTGGGTTCAAATCCAGCCTGGGCCACCAAAACAACAATGACGGCTGCAACCAAAAAATAGCCGGGCGTTGTGGCGGGCGCCTGTGGTCCCAGCTACTTGGGAGGCTCAGGCAGGAGACTCACTTGAGACCAGGAGTTGGAGGTTGCTATGAGCTGTGATGCCACAGCACTCTACTCAGGGGGACAGCTTGAGGCTCTGTCTCAAAAAAAAAAAGACCTGGTTGTCTCTTGGTGACTTAGCAGCACCAAGCATAGAACAGGAAAAAGGCCCTAGCCACCGACTTAGCTAAATGAAATTGTGCTGCTGCATCAGGGTCCAAGTGGTTACTCTAAACTCTAGTTGAATTAAAGGGATTGTTTTGGATTAGCACATGTCTGAAATGGAACCTCTAAATTTAGAATGATATTTGAGGTGTTGAGAAATGATAGCAGAGGTTACAGTGATGGAGGGGTAACTAATTGAAATATAACTAGCATCAGAAGGAAGGAACCCCTGGAAAATATATTACTACTTCATGACAGGATGTAATAAAATAGTTATCACCACCATTAATAGTAGCCATCATAATGTGTGTTCCCCATAGCATCGTGAGATAGAATCACTACAGGCTTCATTTAAATTCCCAAAATAAAAAGGTATTGTGGATCTTTAGCTCTCACACTTACACTGTAAGAAACATTTCCCAGTAGCAGTTGCCTTTAACTTTTAGAACTTTGGGAGACTTTTTTTTTCTTTACTCTAATTGATTTTCTATTTTTCAAATACTCTAAATCAAAGAGCATGGAAAAACTCTTAAATTCCTTAAGGAATTTTAAGGAAATACAAATAATGTATAATTTCTTGTAGTAGTGCAGCGAATTTCAACTTTACAGAATCTCTTCTAACTTGTTTTCTTTTCACATATTATTATACATAGTAACAATCAACATAAGTATTTAGTTTTACCTTTTAATTTGATTATATATTATGAAACATTTTCATATTATTACGTACTTTTAATAGTTATCTATTTTATAGCTATATAGTATACTTCCATTGTCAAGTTAAATAATTTATTATAACTTACACTCTCCTACTTTAAAACTTTGGCTATTGAAAATACCACCAGGACAGGGCTATCTAAAGACACATTCGGTAGTGTGTTAACTATACAAAGACACTGTACAGGTTAAAAACGAACCTTACACGGCCTTACATTTCAATTTCTTTTTAAAAGGAGTGAGTTGTGTACAGGGGGATTAAATGCTTTGTAGACAAGAAAAAACTGCGCTAGAACCAACTTATTCATTATCTCCTCCATCTTCATCTCCTTTCTCTTCCTCCTCCTCTTGCTCCTCTTCATCCTCTTCATCTTCCTCCTCTTCCTTCTTTTTCTTGCTTTTTTCAGCCTTGACCCCTCCCTTTTTCACTGCCTCAGGCTTTCCTTTAGCTCGGTCTGCAGCAATATCCTTTTTGTATTTTTCCTTCAGCTTTGCAGCCTTCTTTTCATCAGGCTGCCTGTCACCCGCAGCAGTGTTACTCCACATCTCTCCCAGCTTCTTTGCAACATCACCAATGGACAGGCCGGGATGTTCTCCTTTGAGTTTTGGGCGATACTCAGAACAGAACAAGAAAAAGGCTGAAGGAGGCCTCTTAGCTGCATTGGGATCCTTGAACTTCTTTTTAGTCTCCCCTTTAGGAGGGATATAGGTTTTCCTTTCTCTTTCATAACGGCCTTGTCTGCCTTTGCCATATCTTCACATTTTCCTTTCTCTTTAGCAGACATGGTCTTCCACCTCTCTGAGCACTTCTTAGAAAACTCTGAGAGGTTGACGGAAGCATCTGGGTGCTTCCTCTTGTGCTCCTCCAGACAAGTTTGCACAAAGAATGCAGACGATGACATTTTGCCTCTCGGCTTCTTAGGATCACCTTTGCCCATGTTTAGGTACTTTTCCTCAGCAGGGCACAGAGTCGCCCAGTGCCCGTCCGGCTCTCATTTGCCCGGGTACTGTCTCTGTGGGCCATCTATTGCCCCACTCTTGAGAAGGACACTACCATTCCTCCACAGATAAAGTAAACGTTTTCTGCTAGATTTTTGGACAAACGATTTTATTTTGATCTATGAAGATGTAAGCTGCTTGTGTGTAAAAGCAGTAGTGACTCATTTAAAAGAGAAAGAGTGCCAAAGCCTGAAGACGGTGGGAGTTTAGAAAACCGCAGGTAGAAGGTAATAACTGGAATTCCGAGGCCTTCGCTTAAACCTAAGCATTTGAGATTACTGTGAGCGGTGACGCCACAGCACTCTACCCAGGGCGACAGTTTGAAAAAAAAAAAACACGCAGGGTGGTGCCTGTGGCTGAGTGGGTAGGGTGCTGACCCCATATACTGAGGGTGGTGGGTTGGAGCCTGGCCCCAACCAAACTGCAACAACAAAAATAGCCGGGCATTGTTGCAGGTGCCTGTAGTCCCAACTACTTGGGAGGCTGAGGCAAGAGAATCACCTAAGCCCAAGAGCTGGAGATTGCTGTGAGCTGTGATGCCACAACACTCTACCAAGGGCAACAGAGTAAGACTCTGTCTCTTAAAAAAAAAAAAAAAAAAAAAAACCCACACAAGAGAAAAGCACAATTAACTCAAGTGGGAAGGGGAAGAAGGAGAGGGATTTGTGTGCTGTCCCCTCAGAGGCACAATGTAAGGATATATGACGCACCTTCGGGGTGAGGAGCACAAGTATAACTTGGATGCTACCTAAAAATGCAAACAATGTAAAAATAAAATAATAAAATAAATGAGTTTGAGGGAAAAAAAGTTACATTTCCTATTCATTTGCTCTAACCAAACCTATCACCCAAAAAAAATCAGGAGTGGGTGTTTAATTTATGCCTTGAACAATCAAGTTGTAAAATCCTATAATAAAACTGCATAGGCTGAGTCTCTTATGGGGGTACAGGATGTGGGAATGAGAGGTGCAGCATTAGACTGGGAGCTGTCTTGTAATCATTTGGGATGTTTCCAGTTTCATTTACAGTCAGTTGTAAACATTATGGTTTCAATATTTTTTTTGTTTTTATTAAATCATAACTTTGTACATTGATGCATTTATGGGGCTCAATGTACTGATTTGATATACAATGTGAAACGCTTAATTGAATTAAGTAACACATCCATCACAATTATATTCTTTTCTTAATAGTTTTGAAATGTACCATTGCATCATGCACATCAGGTAAGGTCCCCCCAAATACTCTCTCCTCCCATCTCCCCCAGCCCCTCCTCTCTCTCTCCTCTTCCCTTCTACTTTCAGGACCATAGTTATGTTTTACCTTTCATATGAGTGTGTAGGTGATTATATATTGATTTCATAGTAGTATTGAGTACATTGGATATTTTTTTCCATTCTTGAGATACTTTACTAAGAAGAACATGTTCCAGTTCCATCCAGGTAAACCAAAAAATGTGAAGTCTTTTTATGGCTGCATAGCGTTCCATGGTATACATATACCACAATTGGTTAACCCATTCATGGGTCCGTGGGCACTTGGTCTGTTTTCATGTCTTGCTGATTATGAATTGGGCTGCTATAAACATTCTGGTGCATATGTCTTTGTTGTAAAATAATTTTTGATCATCTGGGTATATACCTAGTAGGGGAATTACAGGATCGAATGGTAGGTCTACTTTTAGTTCCTTGAGTATTCTCCAAACTTCTTTTCAAAAAGGTCGTATTAGCTTGCATTCCCACCAGCAGTGTAGAAGTATTCCCTTCTCTCTGCATCCATGCCAACATCTGTAGTTTTGGGATTTTGTGACATGGGCTAATCTTACTGGAGTTAGAAAAGTGGTTTTTATTTGCATTTCTCTGATCATTAAGGATGATGAACTTTTTTTTTTTTTTTTTTTTTTTTTCCGGGGCTGGGTTTGAACCCATCACCTCCGACATATGGGGCCAGCACCCTACTCCTTTGAGCCACAGGTGCTGCCCCAGGATGATGAACATTTTTTCATGTATTTGTAGGCTATGCACCTGTCTTCATCAGAGAAGCTTCTGTTCAAGTCTCTTGCCCACATAGAAATGGGGTTATTTGTTCCTTTCTTATTGATTAGTTTGAGTTCTCTGTGGATTCTAGTTATCAGACCTTTGTTGGAAGCAGAACCTGCAAAAATCTTCTCCCATTCTGAAGGTTGTCTGTTGCTTTACTTACTGTGCTCTTGGCTGTGCAAAAGCTTTTAGCTTTTTAGTTTGATCAGATCCCAATAATGGATTTTTGGTGTTGCTTTAATTGCCCGGGGTCGGGGGGGGATCTTCCTCATAAAATATTCTCCCAAGCTGATTTCTTCAAGTGTTTTCTCTGCATTCTTTTCTAGTACTTTTATTATTTCACGTCATAAGTTTAAATCTTTTATGCAGTGAGAATCAATTTTTGTTAATGGTGAAAGGTAGGGATCCAATTTCAATCTTCTACAGGTCACCAGCCTGTTCACCGAGCACCATTTGTTAAATAGGAAGTCTTTCCCCCACTGGATATTTTTGATAGGCTCATCAAAGATCAAATGACGATAAGAAGCTGGATTTATCTCTTGGTTCTCTATTCTGTTTGATAAATCTACTTCTCTGTTTTTGTGCCAGTACCATGCTGTTTTGATCACTATAGGTTTATAGTACAGCCTAAAGTCTGGTAACATGATACCTCCTGATTTGTTTTTATTTCTGAGTAATGTATTTGCTATTTGAGATTTTTTTCTGATTCCATATAAAATGAAGCACTATTTTTTTCAAGCTTTTAAAAGTATGACAATGGTGCTTTAATAGGGATTGCATTAAATCTGTAGATTGCTTTGGGTAGTATGGAAATTTTAACAACGTTGATTCTTCCCAGCCATGATCATGGTATGTTTTTCCATTCGTTGATATCTTTGGCTATTTCTTTTCTCAAAGTTTCATAGTTCTCTTTATAGAGATCTTTCATGTCCTTTGTTAGGTCAATTCCCAGATATTTACTTTTGTGCTTACTGTGACAATACACACCTGCTGAAAGAAGTTTTCCATTCACCTCACAATTAAAGGGCCCTGTATTTTGTGCTGTTTAATTGTTCAAGCAGAGGCATTATGAACATAGGCATTGCAGGGTCTGTCTGGTAATCACCAGGGTTCACATGAGGGAAAGCTGTTGCACACCTGTATTTTAGAGAACAGCATAAAACACTGTTGTGAATTCTTTGCTGAGAATCCTGATAAAGTGTGCTATTTGATATTTCCTTTGCAGGGGGCTAACATCTGGGCATCTCACAGCTCCCTCAGCCACCCAAGCTGTATATGAGTCCCCTGCTGCACCTGACCTCCCCCATAACTCCCACACACCCTCCTCAAAGTTCCAGGGTCTGTGTATTTCCAAGGCTCCTTTGAGTGTGGACTGGCTCTGCACGTGGCCTTAGTGACATCCTGCTCCAAATCAGATCCTCTCTCCATGTTGTGGCATCTACATATGGCAGGTGCACACAGCTCTGTGAAGGAAAATGTGGTGCAAGAGGAGGGAACCCAGATGCCAGCAAGAGAGGAAAGAGGGGCATTTATGGAAGGGGACATTTGGGATCAAGCAGCTCCAGTGTCCAACTGCCTGGGTTTAAATTTTGGTTCTGTCACTTACTCTCCATGTGTCTTTGGGCAAGTTTCTTGGCCTTCTGTGCTTCACTTGCTGTAAAACAACAGGGAATAACAACACATACCTCATTGGGGGGGGGGTAGCAATTAAAGTTCTTGACACATAATTAGACTTCTCTAAAAAGCTTTTATTACTATTATTATTATCCTGGAGCAAAGAATTGGAAACCAGGAAGAAAAGTTTTCCCAACTGCCATAACAAATTATCACAAATTGGGTGCCTGGAAACAATGGAAATTTGTTGTCCCAAAGCTCAGGAGTCCAGAAGTCTGATATGAAAGTGTCACTGTGATTGCTTTCTTCTGGAGGGCCTGAGGGAGAAACCAGCCCATGCCTCTCTCCTGGCCTCTGGTGATTTCCAACAGTCCTTGGCTTAGAGAGGCACCACCAGTCTCCACTTCCATCATTTCTGTGTCCCTGTCTTCACCTTTTCAGTCTTGTACAAAGACACCTTCCTTGCCTTTAGGGCCATCCTAATCTGTATGATCTCATCTCCAACCTTCTCTTAACTGCAAGAGCTTTATTCCAAATAAGTTCATATTCTGATGTTCCAGCTGGACATAAATGTGAGGTGACAATGTTCATCCCACTGCAGCAACTAAGAGCAAGTTGGGTTCACATCAGAAGAAACCTCCAACATTCCTGGAAGAATGTCATCTAACCTCAGGCAAGATGTTTGTGGACTAAAAGGGCTGTCACGTGGGTGGTCAACAGAGCAAAATGGGTCAGCTGCCCTGGAGACCATCACTGAATTCAAACCAACTTTCAAACATGGAATTAACAATACTCACATTCAAAGAGTGACAAACTTCAGACTTCCCTGGAGAAAAGCTGAATATTCTCAGAGACAGGCTGTACACATCAGGCAACAGCTTGTAGTAAACTCTTTGCCCTGTCTCCTGCGACATATAACATTTAACCCTGACCTGATTCCAACACTGAGTAATGCAATGTACATGGCATGGGCTTGGGAGCCTCAAGGAACTGGATTTTAATATCATGCTCTGCAATTGCCTAGCTCCACTGACCGACCACCTTAGTGGCCTCAGACAAGACACTTACCTTCTCCAAGCTTCCATTCTACATGTCAAAACCACACATAATACCACCAACAACTTGTAGAATTCTCTAAGGATGCGAATCAATACCTGCAGAAGCTTCACCCAAGGGCCTGGCATCAATTTCAGTGAGTGGTTGCTGTTTATCTTAAGCTGTTTGCACTGCTGTAACAGATTGCCCGAGACTGGACAATTGGTCAAGAATTAGAATTTATTTCTCACAAGTCTGGAGGCTGAAAATCCAAAGCGAAGGCACCTCAGGTTCAATGTCTGACAACAGCCCAGTCTCTGCTTCCAGGTTGGGGCCTTGATGCTGCTTACTCCAGAGGGGGCAGACATTGTGTCCTCACATGGCAGAAGGGCCTCACTCCTTCTCTCCAGCCCTTGTATAAAGTTGTTAATTCCATTCATGAGGGCTCCATCCTCATGAATTAATCACCTCTTAGAGTCCCCACCTCTTGATACTATCACATTGGCGATTAATTTTCAACATACCAATTTGGGGAGACAAATTCAGACAATGGCAGCACGATTATCATTATTGAGAGGTAGTAGTTTCATATCTCCCCCTTACTTGAGGGCGAGAAGGTCAAACGGACCCTGAAGTAGAGCTGAGAAGACCTTTCATCTCGCATCTCCTCATCCCTTCCCCCACCTTCTCCACCCAGCACAAAGCAAACGGGGTAAACACACCGGAAATATTAGCTGCACATAAGCGAATGAATCTCCAACAGTCTTTCAGGATTCTGACCCCAACCAGGATAGCCCATGACAAAGTCTCTCACTTTCCCGACTTAGCAAGTGGACACCACGCAGAGCCAAGGCAACGCAATGAAGCACTCGCCCTCTGGGGCTGTCAACACTGAGAAGCTTGGGCCATATGAAAACGGCATTTGGGAGCAACATAACTCATCTTTTTTGAGAGCATTTTTATCATTTTTATTACTAAAGTAATACATGTTCCTTGGGGAAATTTTAGAAAATATAAACAGGAAAAGATAATGAAGGCTGGGCATAGTGGCTCACACCTGTAATCCTAGCACTCCAGGAGGCTAAGGTGGGTAGATTGCTTCAGCTCAGGAGTTCCAGACCAGTAAGAATAAGACCCCGTTTCTCCTAAAAATAGAAAATACTAGCTAGGTGTTGTGGTGGGCACCTGTAGTCCCAGCTACTTGGGAGGCTATGGCAAGAGGATTTCTTGAACCCAAGAGTTTGAGGTTGCTGTGAGCTGTGATGTCACAGCACTCAGGGCAAGGAAGTAAGACTACCTCAAAAAAAAAAAAAAAAGAAAAGAAAAACAATTAAATCCTTCTTAATTTCAGATATATATGTGTAGACATTTTTCTTTAACAATATACTGAGACATTTTCTCAGTCATTAGTCTTCAACATTTTTTTTTTTTAGACAGAGCTTGAGGCTGTCCCCCTGGGTAGAGTGTCGTGGCATCACAGCTCACAGCAACCTCCAACTCCTGGGCTCAAGTGAGTCTCCTGCCTCCACCTCCCAAGTAGCTGAGACCACAGCTACTGGGTCCACCACAACGCCTGGCTATTTTTCGGTTGCAGCCGTCATTGTTGTTTGGTGGGCCTGGGCTGGATTTGAACCCACCACCTTAGGTGTATGTGGCTGGAGGCTTAGCCACTTGAGCCACAGGTGCTGAGCCTTCAACATTATTTTTTAAAACCTCCTAATATTCCATTATACAAACTATCCAATATTCACTGAACCCATCCCCCCATCATAGGAATTTTAACTTGCTTTCAATTAGACACAATCAAATGAATTTATTCCTTGAAATTTTATAATTTCTTAATAATTTGATATTTATTTACTATAACCCTTCTTCCTTCTCCAAACATTGCAATTAACCTAAAAGTAAATTCACTCAGTTTAGAAGGAACTGATTTTCTTATCCAGTCTGGAAATCAGCTTTCATCTTTGGCTGTATCTTCCTAAGCAAGCTCTCTTTTTGGCCATCTGCATCCAGTGGCTAATAAGTAGTCAGCATTCTGGAGCCTGACTGCTTAGCTCACTTGTTCAGGGCATAGGGGTAATGGGGTCAATGTCATGTGATGCAAACTTGATATATACAGCCCAGTTAGTTACGTGTCCAAAGACTATTTCCTGAGCCCTGCACAGCTGTCATTTAAATGCGGGCTGTCAGTTTCCAAGGAACAGGGCCAAAGAGCAGAAAAGAGGTGAACGAACACAAATCTGTCACCACTATTGCAAAGACAAAGTGTCAAGAGTGGCATCTTCCTCGTGGAAAACAGCTCAGAAAAGCATTCAAGTTAAATGACACAAAAGTGGTGACGTTATAGGAAAAGGAGAAAGACTGATATTAGGAAAACAACTGGCCGGCTGCCTTATACATGTCTTAGTGTACAAACTTAGTCTGTGGTAATCCCGCCATTCCTGCGGGAGACAAATTCAGCGACATGTTCCAAACTGCTGGTGGTGGTGGTGTTACCTAACCGGCAATTCTCTCTTGCAGCTGACACTGCACTTGGCACTGACGACGTGTATGATGAAAAAGGATGCCAGTGTGATGTATCAGTGGAAGACCTCACTCCACCACTTAAAACTGTCATCCGGGCTATCAGGTTGGTGAACATCTTGAACAAAATGGCTGAGAGCCATACCTCTGCTTATTTGAGTCACTGTGCTGCTAAGTTCTTTTTTCGGCAGGTAAATACAGAACAACCGCTTGCCCTTTTCCCATGCCTCCCCTTGCCTACTACATGGTGAAATGCCTTTTAATATAAAACTCTGCTGTGGCTTGGCGCCTGTGGCTCAAGTGGCTAAGGCGCCAGCCACATACACCTGAGGTGGCCGGTTCGAATCCAGCCCGGACCCGCCAAACAACAATGGTGGCTGCAACCAAAAAATAGCCGGGCGTTGTGGCGGGCGCCTGTGGTCC
>NW_003852430.1:16291694-16315712 GCF_000181295.1 Otolemur garnettii
AAAAAAAAAAAGAAACTCTGCTGTATTCAACACAAGGTATATTCAGAAATGTGTATGGGATGTGAAAAGCCAGGCCACGCCAGAGAGTTTCCATGAGTACTGCCTGGTCGTGTGTATTTATTGCTCCTAAGGACTTTTAATTTATCAATGCAAGTGGATTTTTTCAATTATTTTGATAACTTCATGCTCCAATCTATGTTCTTATAGTATTTCATACTAAAGAAAAGACCTTCTAGGTTATCTTAAAGCAGGATGAGTTCCCAAAATGGGAAACGGAAAGTATTTTGCACCCTCCGAAATGTAATTGTTAAAGGCTGATGCTAATATGCTTTCTCTGCTGAAGGCAGAGAGCTAGGAGAGCACTCAAAGCAACTTAAATTTATATTTCCAAGACCCTCCCCCACACAAAAAAATATTTATGATTTGGACTAAATGAATCGCTGCATTGCTCGCCCTGCCCGGTTTAATCCCTTTAGAAGATTTTGCATCTGTCAGGGACTGCTGAGTGACTGTATTTTGGCTCTTTCTCTTACTAAAAACCCAGAGGAAAGCTTAAAATATCCACACCAATTTAGCTATTCAGATGCCTAGTCTCAAATATCAGTATGATTGATTACTGACTTGTATTTTTAGTTGGTCATTTAGCATCATGCTTAGACGTTGCTTCCGTCTACACTTGGGAGTCATAGGGAAAGCAGAAATGAGTTGTGAAGATTTGGGTAAACGTTTGTGGGGGCAGAGAAAACTCAGAGTATGATGAAAATATGTATACTGTAGATGCTATGCAGACACCGTCTATAACAGCAGCCCCCAAAGAGCCTGAGGGGACCTTCAGGAAACACACCCAGTGGGTGGGGAAACCATGCCTTCCTATTTGGGCAACTAATCCTATAGTCACCCTATCTCTCGGGAACCTAATAGATGTGGGTGATATTTAGGATCAGAAAACCCAGAACATGTAGTAAAATTATGTCTGAAGCCTTCAGTGAAAGGGTCAGAGCCCATCTAAGCTGCACTGTCTGGTATGACAGTCACTGGCCACTGGAGGCATTTAAATTTAAATGAATTAAAATAAAATATAGGCCAGGCACTGTGGCTTATGACTATAATCCTAGCACTCTGGGAGGCTGAGACGGGAGGATCACTTGAGCTCAGGAGTTAGAGATCAGCCTGAGCAAGAGTGAGACTTTACTAAAAATGGAAAGATTAGCCTTTTTTTTTCTTTTTCCATTTTTTTAAACTTGATTCAAATTAATATGAGGGTACATCGTTCTTACTTCCAGGGTAAAGTTCCATTTGTAGAAGAGCCCGTCACCTCACCCTGGGGGGCGTGTTATACACCCTCACAATGTGCGCATTAGGTGAGACCCCACCTCATGACCTCCCTCCTTCTGCCAAACATCCTTCCCCCTCCCCCCCCCAGCCTCCCTCAACCCCTGAACTGGACTATAGTAGTGTTTTATTGTTCTTATGAACATGTAATTGTTTATATATTGATTTCATAATAGTATGGAATACATGGGATATTAATGAAAAAATTAGCCTGAGCTAATTAAAAGATATAATAGCTGGGCACTGTGGCTCAGGCCTGTAATCTTAGCACTCTGGGAGGCCAAGGCAGGAGGATCACTTGGGCTCAGGAGTTCTGAGACTAGCTTGAGCAAGATCAAGACCCTGCCTCTATTAAAAATAGAAAAGTTAGCCATGTGTTGTGGGTAGGTGCCTGTAGTCCTAGCTACTCAGGAGGCTGGGGCAGAAGGATCACTTGAATCCAGAAGTTCGAGATTGCTATGAATTAGGGTGACACCATGGCACTCTAGCCCAGGTGACAGAGTGAGACTCTGTCTCAAAAACAAAAAATTAAAGTGAAATATGATTTAAAATTTAAATCCATCCCACTATCCACATCTCAATGGCCATCCCACTATCCACACCTCAATGGCCACAAGTGGTCAGTGGCTAAATACTAGACAAAAAAGATACAGAACACAGAAAGTCCTCTTGGACCTTCGTGGTCTAGAAGTCACCTTGAAATTCTTTACTGCATTGAGTATATCCTTCAAAGACCCTAAAGTGAAGATGGGACAGTTCGGTCCACAGATTAATTTGACTCACAGAAAGTAAGGAAAATCTTATCTAAAGGAAGCAGATTAAGTTTCCTAAGAGTCATACTTAACCCAATTTGTGTAATTTCCCAAGACCTCCTCAAGCTTTCTGCTTTGGCTTCACAACCTGTAAAAGGAATTGTAAGCTACAAGAAAGAAAATGAAATAGGTTTATTCTGCTAGCTAAGCACTTTAGCAGTAGCTTAAGATTTACTTTGTTATACTTTCTTCTTGAACTTGACTGATTTTGTAACTCTTTTGCAGAATTCCCTTGCTTTACAGAATTCTTTCTTGCTTCTTATTTTTAACAGAACTTTATTATCTATACATCTGTCCTTTTTGTGGAATTTTGAAGCTTGTGACAAGGGGAGGAGGATTTTTTCTCCCCTATATACTCATTCCAATTAATGCTTTTGTAATCTCTCTTAAATTGCATTTAAAATTATTGGATTCTATGAAAGCCTAATAGCAACACTCAATAACTTAGTTGGAAATTTTTCACTCATGGTTGTACTTAACTTCTAAAGATAGATAATTTAAAAACCAACCAATATAATCAGCAGTTCTGAAAAGAAGTATGTAGGGATAAGTTTCTAAAGATTATGCAAAAGTATTCTTTCCCTGAGGAGTTTAATTACATAAATAAGGACATCAGTGGACTGAAAGGATTTTTGTCAAAACATGCCCACCTCTCACAGTTCACCTGAAATGGTATTTTATATGTATGTTACTGATTGCATATGTGTGCCATCTACTCCTCTCTAAAATAGAAACTTTGTTTTGACATTTTTTTTGTTATATTTTGGTTGTCTGAATATTTAATATGAATATTTGAATTTGCCTTTTGTATTCTAGTAGCTTTTATAATAATAGTTTTTCCAAGAGCCAAATCAAAATTAAGATGCGTAACAAAAAATATGTATTCCAGGACCACAGTGAGATGTCACTTAACTCCAGAGGGAACAGCTTTTATCAAAAAGTCCCAAACAACAAATGCTGGCATGGATGTAGAGAAATAGGAAAACTCTGGTAGGACTGCAAGCTAGTGCAACCCTTGTGGAAATTAGTATGGAGTCACCTCAAAGAACTAAAAATCGGCCTAACATATGATCCAGCAATCCCATTACTGGGTATTTACCCAAAGGAAGAAAAGGCATTTTATAAGAAAGACATATGCAGCATAGTGTTTATAGCAGCACAATTCACAATCGCAAAGATGTAGAAACAACCCACATGCCGATCAATACATGAGTGAATTAATAAAAAAAATGTGGTATATGTGTACCACAGAGTACTACTGAGCCCTAAAAAAGTGGTAAACTAATACCTCTTGTATTAATGCAGATGGAACTGGAAGCCATTCTTCTAAGCAAAGTATCACAAGAATGGAAAAACAAACATTATATGTATTTCCCATTAAATTAGAACTAGTCAATCAACGCTAACTTGCACTTGTGCAAGTAAAACTCATCAGAAATCAAACAAGTCATGGGAATGGGTAAATTCACACTTGACAGAGACCATATACAGTGTCTGGGTGATAAACACACTTATAAATTTGACTCAAATGGTACAAAAGCACTTTATGTAACCAAAATTTATTTTTACCCTATTTGTCCTGGTCTTATAACTAAAATGTTTTTACCCCCAAAATATTCTGAAATAAAATTAAAAATAAATAAGGCATAGATTGCTTGTAAAAAATGAATTTCATTGCAAAGATGACAGTATGAAAAATAATATCACTACCTTTGCAACGAGAACAGTAAGAATTCTTCTTTTCAGTCATCAATATTTATTAAACATCTGCCACTTCCGAGAGAACATTAAAGGCAGTCTCTGAACTTGTCTGGATTCTATTACCCAAATGCACTCTGAGACCTTTTTTAAACGAATGATGCCACTTTTTATAGTACATAGTAAGCAGTGACTTCTTACACTATTTCCAAAATTTATCTCTTGTTCAGAAGAAAACTTAATTGTGTATATTTCCTCCAAGATTATGGTGGATTTTTTACAAAATATTTTTTCATAGAAATGCACAAACATTTACTTATTTTTAACAAAACATCTTTTTTTTTTCTTTCTTGGGGACAGAGTGTTGCTCTGTTGCCCAGGTAGAGAGCAGTGACATCATTATAGCTCACTGCAAACTCAGGAGGACTCAAGTGATCCTCCTGGCTCAGCCTTCCAAGTAGCTGGGGCTACATACAGGCGCCCACCACACGCTGGCTTATTTTTCCATGTTTGGTAGAGACGGGATCTCACTCTTGCTCATGCTGGTCTCAGAACTCCGGAGTTCAGGCAGTCCTCCCAACTTGGCCTCCCAGCGTGCAGGACTACAGGTGTGAGCCACCATGCACAACCTCTCTGTCTTGTTAATGATTCAATTCAAGCAATGTTAATCTGTTCATCGACTTGCAGAAATCAGTTTCTATCATAAATAGAAAGAAATTTAATAGGGAAGTAAATAAAATAATAAATTGATAAACTCTTGAGCAGCATTCGACACACTCACTTCCCCTATTGCATGGGGGGGGCGCCAGTTTTCCTGTCACCGTTTGAAAAACATACCTCATGATCATTTGGAAATGTCTCTTAAAAATGTGGCGCATCTGGCACTCTGTGAACATCTGAAGAGGCTGACTGCTGCCTTTCATGCTAGCTCTTGGCGTTGTAGACACTACAGAAACACGAATCTTGAACAAAAACGAACGTGTGCTTTTTTATTTGAAACAACAAATGTTTGAAAGTCATATACAACAGTGTATTTCTAAAACAATCCCAGAATAATCACTCTTTTAAATATAAAAGAAATCTTGTGACAATTTCCTATAATGAACTGCAGGTAATTTCTCAGATCCACACACCAAACGCCGCTGAAGTGCCAGGTAAAGGGTCGGGCATTTGGGAAAGAGCTTTGTCTGTTAGAACGTTGCAGTGCCGAGCTTATGTGCTTCTTACTGGTGTGGTTTTCGTAGAATTACC
This sequence comes from Otolemur garnettii, assembly GCF_000181295.1. Lineage (NCBI taxonomy): Eukaryota > Metazoa > Chordata > Mammalia > Primates > Galagidae > Otolemur > Otolemur garnettii. Next base: position 16,296,788 of record NW_003852430.1, read on the forward strand.
ATACCTGGAATTAAGGCTACCCTTTCTTTTTTTAATTTTTAAAATTACCTATCTCGACAGATGTAAATTGACTCTGTCAAATTGTTATTAATAGTTCCTAAGCACTCATCTCTTCATGGGCTGGTACCCACCAGTTGGTGAAGTGTCTCCAGTCCTCAGACCATGTTTTTAATGCCGCTCCTAAAAAGACCCGCAACACTTGTCCTCCTGTCAGCCTGTTCCAAACAACTGTGTTTCCTATCGATCGTCGAGAACTAGATCAGACTACAGGGCAGCCTGTTCTTCCTGTGAAGATAACCAAAACCACCCGATGCAGAAGAGACCTGACCAAGACACTTGGCTCTGTCCCCTTCTCAATTCTCTTACTGTCCCCGTCAGCAATGGCTGCCATGCTTCACTGCATGCAACCTTTTCTTTCCCAGGCCAAAGCAGCCTTTTAGAGAACCAAATGAATAAATAAATAAGGTCTGGGGTAGAAACCAAAGAGGTCTTTGGTTGAAGCTGTGGCCTGACTGGACCCCGGCACCACTGGCTAATTCTACTCCCCTCACCCCTCCCAGAGCTACTCAGAGAGGTGGCCTAAGAAACACAACGGCCTCTGTGCCACCTTGAGCGACTTAGAGCCCCTCTCTGGGCCTCTGTCTCCTCACTGGTGAAGTGGGGATGGAAATAGTGTGGACCTCCCAGGGTTGTGGTGAAGAGTGACTAAATAAGTAAACATCTGCAAAACACGCAGAGTGGTGCGCACAGGAAGCCCAGGGAGATGCTAATTATCATCACCGTGGTGGCGTTGTCGGCAGGCTACCTCCACTGCCCATCATCCGCTCTGAGTCCACCCTCCCCTCTGAGGGGCACCAGGCTACCAGGGCGAGGCCCAGGAGAGGAGCCCTTCTCCCTCTTCTGAGGGGTGTTCCCAACTCCAAAGTGTTTGCAGCCTGGCCTGCCTGCACTGTCTTCCCCAGGAAGCACTTACTGTAACCCTTGAAGTTACCTGGGCTGAGAAATTACTTGTGGCTTAATTTGTCACACACTCATGTTCCAAGCCGAGCTCCCCCTTCCTCCTCAGGGCGAGCTCGCAGCCTTCCCGGCCCCTCTGAGCACTTACTGCCCTCCTCTCCCTCCCAACCCTTGCACAGTCCCAACTGCGACTCCTCCCAGAGAGTCAGTACTTGCACTGAGCTTCCACTGTGCACCAGACATGGAGATACACATTGACAAAAAAAGATCAATCCCTCTGAAGAGTTGTGCGAGGCTCCCACAAAGTAGAGTCAGTTACAGAGCAGAAGAGCAGATCACTACGATGATAGACCAGATCGGCACCTGCGCGGGAAGTGGCGTTCAGGAAGGCTTTCTGGAAGAAGGGAAAAAAGAACTGTGGTGGATATATAGTGCTAGCAGGTTACCAAGGGGCAGGGGGTTATGCTGAGAGAACTGAAGTCGCAAAACAGCAGAGGTGAAGGTGGCATCAGGAAGCATGAGTGTTGGGAGAGGGTCGAGAAAAGGAGAGATGAGGCTGAGGAAAGGAACAGGAATGTGGGGAGGCTTTTAAGTAGAGCAGTGAATTTATCAGGTGGGTGCTTTGGAAAGATGGCCAAAAATTGGAAAGGTGGCTGTGATTGCAATGTAAAGAACGTGTTAGAAAGAGGGGACTGTGGTTGCAATACCTGGATCTGAGCCAGGCGGTCATGATGGAATAGGGGAGGGTGGATTTCAGAGCACTTCAGCCATAAAACATGATAGGATTTGGGCATTTACTGGTTAGAGAGGATGAAACAGAAGAGCGGGAGGAATCAAGGATGGTACATCCGGATGCCTGGTCAGACAGAGGCCAGCTTGGGCAGAGAGGGGGGATCACTGTGAATGTTGAGTTCAAGGGTTCACAGTGGGGCTCAACAGGCAGGTGGATCCCTGGAGAAAAATCTGAACCAGGGACAAGCTTGCTAGCTGTCAAGAGATAGAGATAAACAGTTTATAGAAGTCTGTCCCCAGGGAGTAGAAAGAGAAGATGGTCAGCACAGAATGCTGAGGCTCACCCATGTGTAAGGAGCTGCACAGGGAAGACGGCTCTGGAGAAAACAGATTCAAAGCAACCAGCAGATGGAAAACCAGGAGAGTGTGACAGAAGAGGAGCCAGGGGAGGAAAACGTCTCCTGCAGGAGGCAGATGTCAACTGTGTTTGATGCTGCTAAGAGGTCAAGGGAGACAAAGAGTGGAAGGTGCTTTCAAAGTGGAAACAGAGAGGTCATCTGTGACTCTGGAGAAGAATTCAGTAGAGGGAGAAGGCTTTGAAGCCAGATGGTAAACAGAGCACTTTTACAGTTATCTATCAGAATCTTCTGCTCTAATACGAACATAGATGAAATGTCAAGAATTTCTTTGTAGCTAGCAGAGACTCATCAACGCTTCCAAAATAGCTCACATATCATGGGTGAACTGCAGAGCCACTGCTGACAGTTATGCAAGTCAGGCCTCGCCGCTACCTGGGTTGGCTGATAAAGTTTCCCGGCGTTCTTGCCCTCATGGTCTTCTGTTCTGAAAGACATGTACGGGGCCATGCTGTGGACCATCCCTGAAGTGCAGTCCCACTCTGGATCCTTCGTAAATGCCACTTCATACTTCAGACAAGAATTCCCACAAACCGAGAAGACGCATATGTTTGCCACTGTGGGTTTTGTTAAAGGTACAAGCTGTCTAATCATCACCAGTTCTTAATTTTGCTGATGGCATCTCTGCTATTTCAGCAGGGGTGATGAGCCTTTGTTTGGCAGTCACATTAAGACATTCTTGACAGCCAAGACTATGACATGTTGCAATAAAGGATCCTGCTAGAACATTTTATAGATCATTTAGCACGTATCTTTAAAATCAGCTAATACATTCCCCCGAACAGCCTTTTTGTTTGTTTTTGTTTTGTTAGTAATTGCTTGCAGCCGGATTTTGCTCTGAGGCTACATTAAACAAGTGTTTTTTACTGAAGGTGAACTTACTTTGCAGCACCTGAGATGTACTTCGTGATAATTTAAATTATATCTCCTATTTCTTGCCATGACCAAAAAGACTTACGAGCAGCCAAGAAATGTGGTTAATTTATTTATTTACTTATTCATTTCACACTTTAAAATTTATGCAGGACTGGGCAGCACCTGTGGCTCAGTGGGTAAGGCACCAGCCCCATATACCAAGGGTGGTGGGTTCAAACCTGGCCCTAGCCAAACTGCAACAAAAAAATAGCCAGGTGTTGTGGCGGGCGCCTGTAGTTCCAGCTACTCGAAGGCTGAGGCAAGAGAATAGCCTAAGCCCAGGAGTTGGAGGTTGCTCTGAGCTGTGATGCCAGGGGACTCTACTGAGGGTTAATAAGTAAAACTCTGTCTCAAAAAAAAAAAAAAAAAAATGCAGTACTTTTATACTCCTGGGAAACAAAATCCCCAAATTTAATTACTATTATCAATGTTCACAAAATCCTGAGAAGAAAGTCAACTATTTATAGACTTACCTGGATCCAGAAGTTCTTGTTTGGGAATTTCTTATACCCAAAAAAGAAAACCCAACTAAATCCGTAAGAGAGCCTAGGAGCGCCTGGACATAAAGAGCAATAACAACAAGCATCAGAATAGCCACCTGCTCTCAGTGGTGGAAACAGTGTGGCCACAGAACTTGTCTTAATGTCTGGAGTCTGCCCAATGGGGTATGTGCTTGCCCGTAGAGTAGAGACATCAGACAGACTGCCCACAAGTAGAGCTAATTTACATGTCTCTCTTAAGAGCTGAACGCCAGAAAATGGGACTGATCACTGCATTCAGTGACTCCGGGGGTTCCTGGATAACTGGCTAGTAGAAGAAAGAAGGTTGGAGAAGCCTTAGATGTGTAATTCTATAACTTGCATTGCAGGGTTGTCAGAGTGTAACGACTGTATACACAAATGCAAATCTGTATTGTTGAAGTGTGTTTATGGATTGACAGGAAAACAACATTAATAATATTTTAAACAAGCAACCCACATTATCAAGTCCTGCAGCCCTAGCAGTCTGCTGGGTTTGTTCCATTATCAACATGGTCCCTTGACAAGTCGCTAAGAATTGAGAGAGGACTGTCTTAGAGGAAATTCAGTGATCAAAAAGTTCTGGGAAAGGCCTAGAGTAGTGGTTCTCGCCTGTAATTCTAGCCATCTGGGAGGCCAAGGCAGGTGGATTGCTTGAGCTCAGAAGTTCAAGACCAGCCTGAGAAAGAGTGAGACCCTGTCTCTATTGAAAAATAGAAAAATTATCTGGGTGTTGTTAAAATAAAATAAAAAAGCTCTGGGTGATCTCGAGGATAAGCCCTGAGGACCTTGCTTTTAAGGTAGATGGATGCTGTATTTCTCATGGAGAATCAGCAATCAGAAGATAAAATCTTTCAAACTGGGAAGATTGGCCATCTTAGCCTATTTTCTGTTGCTTAGTAACAAATAGCTAAAACTGAGTAATTTTTTTTTTTTTTGAGACAGTCTTACTATGTCACCTTCAGTAGAGTGCTGCATTGTCACAGCTCACAGCAACCTCCAACTCCTGGGCTCAAGTGATTCTCTTGCCTCAGCCTCCCAAGTAGCTGGGATCACAGGTGCCCACCATGACACCTGGATATTTTTAGAGATGGGTTCTCACTCTTGCTCAAGCTGGTCTTGAACTCCTGAGCTCAAACAATCTTTCCACTTTGGCCTCTCAGAGTGCTAAGATTACAGGCGTTAGCCACTGAGCCCAGCCTGAGTAATTTATTTTTAAAAATAATTTATTTCTTGCGGTTATGGAGGCTGAGAAGTGCAAGGTTCAGTAGGGGAGAGCCTTCTTGCTGGTGGAGACTCTCTGTGCTATCTCAAAACGACATAGGGCATCCCCGGGGAGGGGGCTCAGTGTGCTGAGTGCTGGCTTAGGTCTCTCTTCCAAGTGTAAAGCCGCCAGTTCCCCTCATGATAACTCATTCATCCATTAACCATTAATCTATAAGTGGGTTAGTCTGTTCAGAGCCCTCATGATCCAGTCACTTCTTAAAGGTCCCACTTATTGTCACATTGGAGATTCAGTTTTAACATGAATTTTGGAGAAGACACTCAAACCGTACATACTATGAGGATATAGAACATAGTTACCATGAGGAGTCAGCTGGGGAAGTAGGAGAGAGACACACATCCACCCATAAACGTGAGATCTGGGAACACAAGGGGGCCATGGAGAAACTTGGTGACATCCCCAGAGAGGGGGTTACAGAGCCGGTAAAGGCTGTCATTTCCCTCAGAAATCACTTCCTATCACCTCCACCAGTCTAGATTAAACACTCCTCTTCTGCATTCTCGTATCAACCTTGCACTGAAAAGTGAATTATATATAACTGTCTGCCTACTTGTCTGTCTCTGCTGCTAGACTGGAAGTGATCCGGCAACAGAATTTATTTCTTCATCATTGTATCTCTGGCATCCAGCACAGAGGCTGGCGCATAGTAGGCACTCAACAAATGTTTGATAGGTGGGTGAATGAATGGACGGCTGAATTCTCAAAGGCATCAGGCATCTCTTGGGGAAGCAGCCACATAACTAACTCATCCACAGAGCCCCAAGCTGTGGACACATGGAGTTCTTGCATCCCAGCAGAGCTCATGGTCACCACGACCGTGGCCTTGCACAATGACTGCAGAAAGGAAGAGAATGGAGACCAGGTAATTATCACCATCATGTAGGAGGCTCCTTCAGCTCTGCCAGCTGCTGGCAGTCGGTGTTATCAGAGCCTAGAGTGTACCCAGCAAAATATCGTAGGTGCTCAATGAATATTTATCAAAAGAATGAATGAATCAGTCACCTTGGCCTTCCAGTTCCCTTCCAAGGTAATCCTTTGAAAAGTTAAGGGAACTGCTTAAGTACCTCTTGCATGAAACTTCAAGCCTCGCTCAGGGAAAGGGAAGCAGGAAGCATTTTGGTTCTGATTAGAGGCCTGACACCAAGGCACACTAAGACTCTGCCTGTGGGTCTGGCAATGTGACTTAAGCAAACGAGCACAACTCACGGTCAGATCTGCACAATTGCTCGGTTCCCACCAGCCCAGCCCCATCTCTACGTAAGGGGCTCTCAGCCTTGGCTCTGAACCACACCCTGGACAAATTACAACAGAATATTTGAAGGGAGCACCCAGGTATCAGCATTTTCCAAATCTCCCTGGTTGATTCCAAAGGCGGGCAAGCTTGGGGAGTGCTGCTGTGGACCCTCACACTGCCGCTCAGTTCCCGGCGGGCTGAGCCCTCTCCGCCCCGTGCGCGGTTTGGCTGCTGTGCGGCCCATCTGTCGGTGGCGGCAGCCGTCCCCGCTGCTGTGTGTTCTCGCCGTTCCTCTCTCCTCATATACATGTGCAATGTTTCTACCCTGATTTAGAGGACTGGAACAAGACTTCTGCAAGATTTTATAACTCATGGCAGCACAACAAATGCACCTACACTTCCTTGGAAGTGCACATGTGTTTGTGTATATATATAGACATATTCTACCCGGAGTTTAACTTTGCTTTAGTTATTTCTTCGTGCTCGGAAAATTAGATGAGCAGACTTTTCAAGGGGAGGCGCGAGTTTAGGTTTGTGATGAATCTTTTGCACCCTCTAGTGGTACTACTGGGGGCATGTCAGTTCCGTGCAGTGGGTCTAGGAGATTTCTAGCCTCGTGGTTACCGACTGCATCCAAGGAGACTGGCCTTGTGGGTCTTTTCTTCTTTGCTGGTGTATCAGCCCCAGCAATGCAATTTACCCTCCTGAAGCAAAGCAGCCCCTGAGCGTGTAACTTAGTCCTCAGTCTCGTGTTCATTCTCCAAAGGCCTGTGCAACACCACCCATAAGAACAGGCCATTTACTTAGCAAAGGTTTGTTGTGTACCTACTGTGTGCCAGGCACATGTAAATAAAAAGAGCCTTATCAAATGAAAGCTACTTTTTAGTTGTTATGTTGTATTGAAATATGAAGATCTTAAGATTAAGACAATATTAGAACATTGTGACCAAGTGCTCAACTGGAGCCAAACTGGTTCCTATCCTAATGTCATACTTACCAGCTGTTTACCATCAGGCAAGTTATTTGCAATGTGAGGACAGCAAGCATAGGGTTGTACTACCATACAGAGTGCTTGCTGCCTAGCATTATTTATTTTGTTTTCTTTTTATTTCAGTATAATAAGAGGGTACAAGTGCAGTTTTGCTGCATGGATATATCCTGTAATGGTAAGCTCTAGGCCGTTAGTGTAAACATCACTCCACAAGTGTACGTTGTCAGAGAAGGCACGTGAGATTGAGCCTGACTCTTAAAACCTAGAAATGTGGAGAGGCCTGGGACTTCCATACACAGTTAGCATTTATTTTACAGCAATTAGGCTGTGTTTGTGTTAGCGTTCTTTACAATAAAAGAAAAGCAACTTGGGGAAAAAAGAAGTACACATTGCACCCAATAGATTTTTTTTTTTTTTTTTTTTGCAGTTTCTGGCTGGGGCTGGGTTTGAACCTGCCACCTCCAGCATATGGGGCCAGTGCCCTACTCCTTTGAGCCACAGGCGCCACCACCCAATAGATAATTTTTCATCCCTTACCTTCTTCCACCCTCCCCCCTTTGGAGTATAATTCCACTCTGTATGACCATGTGTACCCATAATTTAGCTGTCACTTTTAAGTGAGACCATATGGTGTTTGATTTTCCATTCCTGAATTATTTCACTTAAAATAATGGCCTCCGGTTTATCCAAGTTGATGAAAAAGACATAATTTTCTTTTTTCTTGTAGTTGCATAATATTCCATGGTGTGTGTGTGTGCATGCGTGTGTGTATACATGTAACATATCACATTATCCACTTATCACTTGGTGGACGCTTAGGTTGGCTCCACACAGTTACTCTGGTGACTTGTGCTTCAATAAACATACAAGTGCAGGCATCTTTGGGGTATAATGCCTCCTTTTCCTTTGGATAGATAGCCCGTAGTGGGGTTATTGGGTCAAATGGTAGATCTACTTTTAGTTCCTTGAGGAGTATCCATCTCATCTGTTTTCCAAAGAGCTTATGCTGATTTACGTTCCCACCAACAGTGTATAAACGTTCTCTTTTCACCATATCTGTGCTAACATCTATTGTTTTTTGATTTTTTTAATAATGGCCATTTTGATACGGGTATGGTGGCATCTGATTATGGCTTTATGCCTGGTATGATCGTCAGCTTAATCATTAACTGTATTTTAAAGGTCTTAATTTTACTCTGGAATGATTTGCTCAAATACTCCTTTCTACCAGGAAGTACACAGATCATATTAAGCTTTTTGTAAGCATATAGGAGGCCACCCCGGTCTTCTGCCTTCTCTCCAGTCCAGGTCATGAGCTTTCATTTATTTCTGGCTTTGTGGAGTTTCTTCATAGCTCCCCTTATCTAGGACAAGGAGTTGGCAAACTACAGTTGGGGGTTAAAATCTAACTCAAGGCTTATCTTTGCAAATAAAGTTTTAATGGAACATATCTATACTTGTTTATTTATCCTCCTGTGGCTGCTTTCATGTTCCAATGACAAAGTTGAGTAGTTTCCACAGAGACCCTAGGACCCATAATGCATTAAATATTTACTACTTGGCCCTTAATAGAAAAAGCTTTCTGCCCCTGGTCTAGACTTTGAGTTGTTCTGGACTTATGCCCAGATGTTTGGAGAGTCGGACACAGAACATTGGGGCTAGCCTGTGTGAGAACTAAGACATGACGTCAGCCTTCACTCTCCACCTGCCGACAGATGCCCCAGCCCCCAGCTCCCTTCTGCTCCCATTATTGTGGGTTAAAACACTTAATATGTGAAATGCCGTGGTCTTGGAAAGAAAAAAAATTGAACAGTTGAAAGAACTTCTGAATTCATAGTCCGACAGCTTCTCCCGGACATGCTCATATTGTCCCTGAAGTCTGGATTTATTGAGCTCTGAGCTTTATTTCCTCCCTACATAACCAGAAAATGGCCTGCTCTCTCCTTTTCTTCTCAAAGACTAATTGTGTAGCCTTTCCTCTCACCTGCCATTAAAAAATGATTTAAACAAACCGTAACAACAACAAAATGCTGTCCCTCTCATTGGTAAATTCCAGTGGGTGAGACATGCAACCCCCTACATTTAGCTACATGAGAATCTACCCTGGTAGGGGCGGTCAGGAAGGATCTCCTGGAGAAGTGGATGTTTGAGCTGAATCCAAAACAGCATTGTCTGTAGAATGTAGTAAGATAGAATCCTGAGGAATAAGCACTTCCGTCTGAAGCAAACCCAGGTGGGCTTAAGAGCAGGCAGCATCCAGAGGAATGACGAGAGGTGAGGAGGAAAGAGAAGGGAGGAGCTCACTCCATCTGCTGACCTCTCTCTCCAGTTGCTCATCCAGTTTCTTCCGTGGAGCTTCTAGACCAACAAACCTCCCGTGTTCATTAAAGTCTGTGCCAAGACCAGGCGCGGTGGCTCACGCCTGTAATCCTAACACTCTGGGAGGCCAAGGAGGGTGGATTGCCTGAGCTTAGGAGTTTGAGATCAGCCCGCGCAAGAGCAAGAGCCTGTCTCTACCAAAAATAGAAAAACTAGCCAGGTGTTGTGGCAGGCACTTGTAGTCCCAGGTTTTCAGGAGGCTGAGGCAGGAGGATCCCTTGAACTCTGGAGTATGAGGTTCCTGTGAGCTAGGCTGACCCCACAGCCTGGGGCAACCGAGTGAGACTCTGACTCAAAAACAGTAACAATAATAATAATACGGGGCCTATGTTGGGGGAAGCATTGTAATAAAAAAGCTCTGTTTCTGAAAAGCTTAGAAACCCTTGCTTAGTTAATAAGATGTTAGATTCGAAACAAAATGAATTTGGCTAGCTAATCCAGTGGTATTCTGCAGAAATCATTTATGGAAAAAATTCATAAATTTTCGTATTAGTATACATTTAGTATACTAATGTATTAGTATACTAATTATATTACATTAGTATATATAGTATACATTAGCATACATTCTCTCTGGCGACACATTTGCATCTCAAAAATGCATGTAGTGACATAAAAGACCATTTTGTCACCTTTATGTATTTTTTTACTGGGTGCTTTCCTAGGTTTTAATATCTTGCACTTTGGGGGATTACATGGAAAAGTTAGAATTGCTTTTTGATTTTGATGTAATTCAGGATTTCAATGGTCATTAAAAACATACAACACTTAGTATTCAGTTTCTCTTTTAGTGTTTTTTTCTACTCTTAAGGTATGTCTCACATGAGATGTTCTTAAATTGCTCCTATGATCTCAAGCTTTTATATTACATTTCTGCAGAAATTACATTATTTGAGTCATGACTTTTCAGTGTCTTGTATTTACTTGTGAACTATTTGATAATTTATTAAAGTTGTGAAGAATAATATGTAATGTGTTGCTTATACAGAATTATGAAATTTCATGTTGCAAAAAGGAAATTTAAGGAAACGTTACGCCCGTATGATGTCAAAGATGTCATTGAACAATATTCTGCTGGTCATCTGGACATGCTGTGTAGAATTAAAAGCCTGCAAACCCGGTAAGCAGTGAAAACGTCATTCACTATAAAGGAATAGCATGGGTCCTGCCTGAAATAACACAATTGTTTATGAAAGTATCTTTAATAAAGCTAGATACAGGCTCAGCTCCTGTGGCTTAAGTGGCTAAGGCGCCAGCCACATACACCTAAGGTGGCGGGTTCAAATCCAGCCCAGGCCCGCCAAACAACAATGATGGCTGCAACCAAAAAATAGCCGGGCATTGTGGCGGGTGCCTGTGGTCCCAGCTACTTGGGAGATGGAGGCAGGAGACTCGCTTGAGCCAGGAGTTGGAGGTTGCTGTGAGCTGTGATGCCACAGCACTCTACCCAGGGGGACAGCTTGAGGCTCTGTCTCAAAAATAAATAAATAAATAAAAATAAAAAAATAAAGCTAGATACAGTTTGGCTTGGAAAAAAAGGAATAGGCATGAAAACTATCTGGAAGAAACTTCTCTTAAGTAGGAAAAGAACTCTGAATTGTATATTTTTAATTCAGTGGGCAACTGGGCATTTGCCTTTAACTTAGATTTACTTTGCTTTTAACATAGAATAAATCAGCCATGAAAAGCACCCAACTGTCTGAGTTTTCTCATCTGTAAACATGAAGAGGATGTTAGTTCTGTTAGTTCTTGCCACATAGAGTTGTCAGGAGCATTGAATAGTTAACACACGTGACATAACATGTTCGTAGGCCTGCAGCTGAGTGCCCACTACATGGTAATGTTTGTTGCTGGTGTCTGAATCATTGCTGCGCCTGCTGATGCTGTTCTCTTGTTATTATTTAAATCTTAACCATCCTTCTGCAATAAGTTAGTCTTTCTCATTTATGAAGCTTTACCCAGCTACCTAGACCACAGAGACAGACGCAAACCTTTCTCTTCTCTGACCACCTTCAGCATTTCGAGTCTACTGCCACCCCTGAGTACACTCAGAATCCTAGGGTGCTGGGCCAGTGTTGAGACTCAGCCCTTGTATTATTTCCTGGGTGTATGTTCTCTTTGCTCCTGACTCGGACGAGGCCCTTTGCTTCATTTGTGTCCTGCACAGTGCCAGACAGACCCTATCCTTCAATAACAACTTATTGAGTGATTCTTAAAAATTAATTCAGCCAGGCACATTGGCACACCCCTATAATCTCAGCCACACAGGACACCGAGGCAGGAAGATCGCTTGAGCCCAGGAGTTCAAGGCAACAGTGAGCTATGGTCTCGCCTAGAGTGCACTCTAGTCTAACAGTGGTGAGACCCTATCTCTAAAATAAATAAGTTTCGGCTCAGCGCCTGTGGCTTAAGCGGCTAAGGCGCCAGCCACATACACCTAAGGTGGCGGGTTCGAATCCCCAGCCCGGGCCCGCCAAACAACAATGATGGCTGCAACCAAAAAATGGCCAGGCGTTGTGGCGGGCGCCTGTAGTCCCAGCTACTTGGGAGGCTGAGGCAGGAGACTCGCTTGAGCCCAGGAGTTGGAGGTTGCTGTGAGCGTGATGCCATGGCACTCTACCCAGGGGGACAGCTTGAGGCTCTGTCTCAAAAAAAAAAAAAAATAAATAAATAAGTTTCATATGTTAATTCCTACTATATATGGTTGATTGTGTAGCCAAAATATTTAATCAGTTCCATTTTTTAAGAGCCTTGCTTCATTATAAACACAATTTAGCATCGTTGAAAGTTCCTAAAAAGCAAGGACTGAGTTTTAAGCTGTTTTTAAAACCCCACACTTCACACTTGCTCCCAGTGTGAAGCAGATAGTGAACCTTTGTAAAAACACCTACTCATCAATTATAGAAGTCACAGTTTGTTCATTCATTAAGCAGGTAACTAATGAGCCCATTATGTGTGCCAGAAACTGTGGGCATCCAAAGATTAATAAAATAATGACCCAGTCCTTGAAGAGTTTGCAACTTACAGATTAGATGTTGTGGAAGAAAGTAGGCATTATGTTTCTATGCAGACAAAGTAACTGTGAAGTTGAGTCAATACCCCTGAGAATTCAATTCTAAAATATATCAGGAGGGCGGCACCTGTGGCTCAGTGAGTAGGGCGCCGGCCTCCGAGAGTGGCAGGTTCGAACCCGGCCCTGGCCAAACTGCAACAAAAAATAGCTGGGCTTTGTGATAGGCGCCTGTATTCTCAGCTACTCGGGAAGCTGAGGCAAGAGAATCGCCTAAGCCTAAGAGCTGGAGGTTGCCGTGAGCTGTGATGCTATGGCACTCCATCGAGAGCAATAAAATGAGAAAATAAATAAATAGAAATAAAATACATCAGGAAAGAAAAAAGTGATCCTCATTTAGGCTGATAAAGTTTTTTGAAAATTACTTTCCCTCCTCCCGTGGTCATGTTACAGTCTCTAGGTGGCGCTGGTCTTCCAAATCTTTTAATAGAAATATCTAGAACAGCAACTCAGACTACTGAAGAAAAATAAAAAGTTTTTGTAAAGTTGAAACTGTTACAGACTTTGTAGAACTAATCTTAAATTTCTAGTTCGTGCACATTCTCCAACTCATATTCCAAAAGGAAAAGACCACTAGCTTTCGTATCTGCTTGTCTTTGTGTATCAGATATACAATAAATGCTCATTGGATATCTGTTTTATCCATGCAAAATAATCATAGTTATTTTTTTTTTCATATTTGAAAGTGGTTGAATGCAAGAACTACCTGATAAGAGTTGGAAACAAATTACTTTGTAGTTTAGGAAGATTTTTCCTCCAAAGATCCCACATAAGTGATTCCATCTTGACTTAAAATAATGACCAAATTAATCTGACGTGAAATCTCCTGTTACCAAAATAAGTACATCAACTAGAACAAATTCATCCTTCTTTCATCTTACATAAATTAAAGATAATAGTAGTTAATTTTTTTTCAAAACACTTTATTCTGGCCTCGGGGTAGTGTCTATCTTTCGTGCTTCTAATCGGATCTTCTCTTTCTCTGATAGTGTTGATCAAATTCTTGGAAAAGGGCAAATCACTTCAGATAAGAAGAGCCGAGAGAAGATCATGGCAGAACACGAGACCACAGATGACCTCAGTATGCTTGGCCGGGTGGTCAAGGTTGAAAAACAGGTATAACACAACTATCTTGGTTAACTTTTTAGCCAGAATTTCTTAAATCAATATTGATTGTGAGCAATTAGATGTACTGCTGCAATTAATATATTTTAAAAGGAATAAAATCGAGAACAAATGAATGAAATTAAAATTTTCTTCTCACAGTTCTGGAGGCTGGGAAACCACATGAATAAATACAGAAATAAATTCTCTCTGTGCATAGGCAGTGCTCCCTCAAACAGCTTTAGATTGCCGTGGAAGGAATAGAAAACTTCATCTCGTCAATTAACACTTAACTGGAAGTAACTATTTTCAATAGCAAAATAACAAAGATCTACTTTTCATTTGTATTTTCGTTATTTTCATTGTCTCTCTTTTGGGTCATTCTTTTTACTTTTTTTCTTTTTTTTTTTTTTTCCTGTCTACCACTTCAGGAAAGAGGGGTCATTCCTTTTAAAAGTAAAACAAAACCTTAATAGAATTATGATGACACATTGAATGTCCCTAAGGCTGTATCATCACATACACAATTTCCTTGGAGTCAAATTGTTTCCCTAATTTAATTATAAATATTCCAAGTACTAATTCTGAAGAATTTTGCACCTTTATTTTTAAATTCAGAATGACCTAGATTGATACTTGAGGTCTGGATATCATGATAGAATGAGTTCTTTTTTTTTTTTCATTTCTTATAGCATAACTGTGTACATTAATGCGATCAAGGGGTACAGTGTGCTGTTTTCATAGAATGAGTCCTTTTTTTTTTTTTGAGACGGAGCCTCAAGCTATCCCCCTGGGTAGAGTGCCATGGCATCACGCTCACAGCAACCTACAACTCCTGGGCTTAAGCGAGTCTCCTGCCTCAGCCTCCCAAGTAGCTGGGACCACAGGTGCCCGCCACAACGCCTGGCCATTTTTTTGGTTGCAGCCATCATTGTTGTTTGGCGGGCCCAGGCTGGGGATTCAAACCGGCCACCTTAGGTGTATGTGGCTTAGGTGAATGAGTTCTTTAGGCCAAGCTCCATGGCTCACACCTGTGTCCCAGCACTCTGTGAGACCGAGGTGGGTGGATGGCTTGAGCTCAGGAGTTGGAGACCAGCCTGAGAAAGAGTGAGACCAGTCTCTAAAAATAGCTGGCCAGGCTTGGCGCCTGTAGCTTAGCAGCTAGGGCACCAGCCACATACACCAGAGCTGGCGGGTTCAAATCCAACCCAGGCCTGCCAAACAGCTACAACTAAAAAATACCCAGGCATTACGTCAGGCGCCTGTAGTCCCAGCTACTTGGGAGACTGAGGCAAGAGAGTCACTTAAGCCCAAGAGTTTGAGATTGCTCTGAGCTACAATGCCACAGCACTCTACTGAGGGCAACAAAATGAGACTCTGTCTCAAAAAAAAAAAATAGCCAGCCACTGTGATAAGTGCCTGTAGTCCCAGCTACTTGAGAGGCTGAGGCAAGAGGATCACTTGAGCCCAAGAGTTCGAGGTTGCTCTGAGCTACAATGCCACAGCACTCTACTGAGGGCAACAAAGTGAGACTCCTTGTCAAACAAATAATAAGTTCCTTATTAGACTTGAGTAGAGTTCCAGAATGTCTTCATAGATGATGTTTAAGAAAGGCAGTCTGACTGGCATGGAGTCTTGAGGCTGCGTTTTTATAGTGCTCATATGACTTTTGAATATCACTTGTTCATTTTAAAAGAAGTAGGAGGCAGAGGTGTCAGTGGTGATTATACAGAAACCAAAGCATCTCTCTCCCTCTAAATTCTCCTCTGCCCCCACTGCTAGGTGCTTAATCCCTTCACTTGGGGTCAAGATCAAGTTGTACGTTATACTCAACATTGACTCAACTGTATTGGCACACCCTGATTTCACTTCTTCAGTCTAGATGTGATGCTCATTCCTAATAACAGGTTAGGCCACGTGTAACCACTTTTCCTGCTTCTAGGTACAGTCCATCGAGTCCAAGCTGGACTGCCTGCTTGACATCTATCAGCAGGTCCTCCGGAAAGGCTCTGCCTCCGCCCTCACTTTGGCTTCATTCCAGATCCCACCTTTCGAATGTGAACAGACATCTGACTATCAGAGCCCTGTGGATAGCAAAGACCTGTCCAGTTCTGCACAAAACAGTGGCTGCTTATCCAGATCAGCCAGTGCCAACATCTCAAGAGGGCTGCAGTTCATTCTGACGCCAAATGAGTTCAGCGCTCAGACTTTCTATGCGCTTAGCCCTACTATGCACAGTCAAGCAACACAGGTGCCAATGAGTCAGAGTGATGGCTCCGCGGTGGTAGCTACCAGCAACATTGCAAACCAAATAAACACGGCGCCCAAGCCAGCAGCCCCAACAACTTTACAGATCCCACCTCCTCTCCCAGTCATCAAGCATCTGCCCAGGCCAGAGACCCTGCACCCGAACCCCGCAGGCTTACAGGAGAGCATTTCTGACGCCACCACCTGCCTTGTTGCCTCCAAGGAAAACGTCCAGGTTGCACAGTCAAATCTGACCAAGGACCGTGCTCTGAGGAAAAGCTTCGACATGGGGGGAGAAACTCTGTTGTCTGTCCACCCCATGGTGCCGAAGGACTTGGGCAAATCTTTGTCTGTTCAAAACCTGATCAGGTCGACTGAGGAACTGAACATACAGCTTTCAGGGAGTGAGTCAAGTGGCTCCAGAGGCAGCCAAGATTTTTATCCCAAATGGAGGGAATCCAAATTGTTCATAACTGATGAAGAGGTGGGTCCCGAAGAGACAGAGACAGACAATTTTGACGTCGCACAGCCTGCCAGGGAAGCTGCTTTTGCGTCGGACTCTCTAAGGACTGGAAGATCGCCATCATCTCAGAGCATTTGTAAAACAGGAGAAAGTACAGATGCCCTCAGCTTGCCTCATGTCAAACTGAAATAAGTTGTTTTCTTTCCAGACTTAGCAGTTCCTTTAGCCATACATATCATTGCATGAACTATTTTGAAAGCCCTTCTAAAAAGTTGAAATTGCAAGAATCAGGAAGAACATGAAAGGCAGTTTATAAGCCCGTAATCTTTTAATTGCATGAAAATGCATGTTTAGGGATGGCTGAAATTCCAAGGTGCATCGACATTAACTCATTCACTTAGCAATGTACCTTGAGTTAAAAGGCCTGAGAAACCAAACACAGCTATTGCTTGGGGTGTATGAAGACATCACAATGAGGTCGATTAGAAGATGGGATGCTGTATTTCAAAATTATGAAAGTAAAAAACACCTTCCAATTTCAGGCATTTCTGCTTCGTGACTAAATATGAAATGCGTTTTCAAAATTAGGCCATAATGTATATTTAAACACAATGGCTATCAACAGCTGCTAACAAGTTATCAAGGAAAGCAGAATTTGGGAATAATAGAAATGGCTGCTTATTTCAAGATATATTTGCCAACCCATTCCTATCCAGTCATTTTATTATTAATGTAATTTGAATGTCCATTTGTGTGCTTTTGGTGATTCAGCGCCGTGGCGAGCAATTTTGCACATCATTTCCATGTTGTTCTTTATGACAAGAATGTTCTTCAATTAGAAAATGTGCAAATAATGAAATTCAGGGCCAGTGGGGCAAATAGACGAATTTGACCAGTTGACGTATTTGACTTTATAGAAACGTTTTCCCTGATGGCAGAATCAACTGTACAAGTGGTCAATTCCTACACAAGCATATGAGGAACCGATGGGTAGAACAGCCAGTGTGACTGGGCTGGTCTCTCTGCAATAGTATCAGCCCCAGGTTTGCCGATTGTGCCCGAGGAAAGGGCACATGTGAGAAGCTATTCTGGTTCAGCTGACATCCTGGCAGGCCCCGGGGGAATGGGACATTGGAGTGGAACTGAGACAGGAAAGGCTTGAAGGGAATCCACAACCACCACCAGGAAATAGGCAGAGTTAAAGAAAATGACTGCCCTCTCCAGGAGCCCTGAGAGGGAGAGAAAGAAACCAAAAGAAAAGAAGTAGATTTTTTTAGAAAATGAGTATTGCTAGGGAATTCAACTACCTACACATCCCTTATTCTTATATATAAACAGAGAATTTTGCAAGGTATTTATTTTTTAATATGCCCTGAATGTCTTTTGCTATTATGTGTACATTTTGCATATGAAAGGCTAAAGTTCTTTTACTTTTTATACTGTAGTGGACATTTTCTATTCTCCCCAGAAACATTGTTCCAAATCTGAAATAACTGGTTCGGTTTCCTGACATCTATACAAGTGATTTACAATTAGAAGCCAGATAGCCCCGGTAGGGTGTGCAAATCAAAACACTTACTGATAGAACATGGCAGGAGAAAGACCGAGGGAAACAAAACGAAAAACGTATTAATCAGAAAGGAAGCGTGCTGGCCGCTTGTCAGACACCAGTCTAGCTGTCTAGAGCATCAGAACTTCAGCCTAAGTAGCGGCGTTCAAAAGGCAAAGACACAAGAGGTAGCATGTCAGTTCAGTAAAACCTTAGCCGGGGAAAGGACTCAAGAGGTTTTTGTTCTTGGCAGACGTTAGTGCTGGCCCCAGAGATACTTCTCCAGCAGCTAGGCAAGAATGAGCAGGGATATCAAAGGAAGAAGGAGGCCCTGAACTCCACCAGTCCTTCCCAACTTTCTCCCCAACAGGCTGGCTCCATCACTGACTCTGCCCTGCTTTCTTTCTTTGTTAACTGCTTATTGATTTCCTGACACTACTTTGCTTCTGACCTTCACCAGGCCTTAACCAGCCTCTGTCCCCCAATAAATCAATTCACTCTACCTAAATGTGCTTCTCAGCCTTGTAAAATCCTTGTCCCTTCTGATCAACGCTGAGACTTTGAAAGCTTCCTCTTCTCATCCCGCTTGGATTCCAGAACACTCCCCTGGAACGTAACATTCAGAACCTTCTCGGCTGCTGGAGACACACAGAAGATGGAGTCTAAATTTTACACTCTAGTTAAAAAGATTTTGTTTTTTGTTTTTTGTTTTTTTTGAGACAGAGTCTCACTTTGGCGCCCCCAGTAGAGTGCCTGGCATCACAGCTCACAGCAACCTCAGAGTCTTGGTCTCAAGCAATTCTCTTGCCTCAGCCTCCTGAGTAGCTGGCACTACAGGCACCCACCCGGCTATTTTAAGAGACAGGGGTCTTGCTCTAGCTCAGGCTGATCTTTTTTTTTTTTGAGACAAAGCCTCAAGCTGTTGTCCTGGGTAGAGTGCTGTGATGTCATAGCTCACAGCAACCTCCAACTCGGGCTCAAGCGATCCTCTTGCCTCAGTTTTTCTATTTTTAGTAGAGACAGAGGTCTCACTTTTTTCTTAGGCTGGTCTTGAACCTGTGAGCT
>NW_003852430.1:16315783-16326077 GCF_000181295.1 Otolemur garnettii
ATTACAGGCAGGAGCCACTGCACTCAGCCATTGTTAATCTTTTAAAGCAATTATCATTTTCCAAATGCGGGATGTTAGTAAATTATTAAATGAAACTTTCCATCTACCCATGTCTCCACTCAACCTGAAGTTGTGAGACACCTCCCAAGGATGTTGCCCACGTGAAGACACACACCCTCACCCACTGACCTGAAGCAGGCCTGCTGGGCACTCGGCTGGCTCTCTCCAACCATTAGCCAGGAAGGTGAGGGAGGCAGCAACTTTCAGGTAGCACTGATTCTTGGACATACTCTGTCCTGGGTCGAACCCCACTGGCAGCAGGAATTCTGAATGTATCGGGGACCCCTCCTAAGGCCTTGGTAGGCCTCAGATACAGTACACTTCATCCAGCATTGCTAAAGACTGAAGATGCAAAAACAAAACCTGAACACATCACTGAGGTCTTAATCATAGAAAAATGTGATCAACCATGTTGTGAAAAACTTTTATACATTGAAGCCATGACCATTCTATGTCTATCTTACTCTAGCACAAAACTGTGTGGATGTTAAAAGATAGTTGTATTGTGTGAAAACTGTAGGATTCTGTCTGTTGCGTCACTGTCTGTGGAAATGACAGGGGTCACCCATTTACACTTAGCAAAGTCCATTGGTCAGTCCCCAAATGGTGTCTTGAAGCACAGTGCAGCGGAGCGCTGAGCGGCCACACGCTTTCTCAGTTCAAGTTTGTCCGCCTCCTTCACGTGTGGGGTTGACCAAGCTACTGCTTAACTGCAAACAGCCCTTGTATGAGATTAACTAAAACATTTTGCTGTGTCTGATTTAAGTGTTTGCCTTTTGTTCAACTAAATTAATATCTGTAGATTGCAAGCTTCATTTTAAATAAGACATTTTACTGAGTTTTTAAGTCCTTATCTCCTGTTCTAAGGTGCCTTCCTAACCTCCCTAGACTCAGCATGATTCGGAGAAAGTTCTCAATTTGCAAGTAAAACAAGCCTAACAGAGAGGAGGAAATCAGGCACAAAGCAACTAATTCTCACGTCCATTTGCAAAACAAAACTGTAAGGAATGATATAGCCTTTGAGACTAAACTGATGGGTCGCTTCATTCAATCAGATTAAGGAAATATCGTAAATATTAACTTATCTCCCCATGAGCTGATATTTTTTGCCTTAAATGACATGGTAGTGTTTTGTGAGAGAAATTTAATTTAATATAATTATGTGCATTTAAATGAGCAGTTCAAAAAGTCATGTATGACAATGCAACTGTCTGTTTCCTGAAAACAAAATAAATCAAGAACATCATTTCCATTTCAAGCTACCATTAAAATGTAATTTCCTTTGCTCTCTTTTACTGGGATTATTTGTTTTAAAGTAAAACATTAAAAAGATGTCCGTAAACAGCTAGTGTGACTATTTTTATCTGGTTCTGAACAGACTGATCCAATTTAAAAAAATTGGCTGTGTACAGATTTGGGAATGAAATATAAAAATTATCTTTTTGCAGTGTAGCTGAGGAAGTCTTTGGCAGTTTGGGAAAGTGGGGGATCTGCATATGGTCTTAAAGGTACCATAAGAAACACTAGTTGGATTTTGGTCATAATTCACATAACTACACATGTGAGTTTTGTGTTAACTATAATAAAAGTGTTTGCTAAACAAATGATCAAAAAGGGGACCAGGCTTGGCGCCTGTGGCTCAAGTGGCTAAGGCGCCAGCCACATACACCTAAGGTGGCGGGTTCGAATCCAGCCTGGGCCCGCCAAACAATGACGGCTGCAACCAAAAAATAGCCGGTTGTTGTGGTGGGCGCCTGTGGTTCCAGCTACTTGGGAGGCAGAGGCAGGAGACTCACTTGAGCCCAGGAGTTGGAGGTTGCTGTGAGCTGTGATGCCATGGCACTCTACCCAGGGGGATAGCTTGAGGCTCTGTCTCAAAAAAAAAAAAATAGGGACCAGGATGGGTGCCCAAATACTGCAGCCTCTGGCTACTCAGCACCTACTCAGCTTTGTCCTCCCAGGGCAGGGATTCTGCTCCAAAACAACCTTTTTGTCCGATTCCCTGAAAGATCCCATTCCAAGGCTGGGCACGCTGCTCCCACCTGCACGCCTAACACTTTGGAAGGCAGAGGTGGGCTCATCTGAGGTCAGAAGTTCAGACTAGCCTGAACAAGAGCAAGCCCTCATCTTTACAA
This sequence comes from Otolemur garnettii, assembly GCF_000181295.1. Classification (NCBI taxonomy): domain Eukaryota; kingdom Metazoa; phylum Chordata; class Mammalia; order Primates; family Galagidae; genus Otolemur; species Otolemur garnettii. The sequence goes on from NW_003852430.1 coordinate 16,317,979, forward strand.
AAACCTAGAAAAATTAGCCAGCCATGGTGGCATGTGCCTATACACTCAGCTACTTGGGAGGCTGAGACAGGAGGATTGCTTGAGCCAAGAGTTTGAGGATGACCTCACTGCACTCTAGGCCAGGGGACAGAGTGAGACCCCCATCGGGAAAAAAGAAAAATCCCATTCTTTCTGTTCCACTAACAGTTTTGCAGTAAGTGCTCAGGATTCATTACAGTGGGATTATTTTCAAGAAGGCTCAGAAAGTTAGAACTATGGAATAAAAAAGCGGAAACAGCCTTAACAGAGGTATTTTAGACATGAGGAAGATGAATGGCAGAATGTTACCCTGGAAGAAGGAGGCGGCTTCCCGCCATGGCTCTAAAGAGATCAAACAGGTATGTGTCTATTCCATCAAGTTCTACTAGGAATAGGGAACCTACAGCCTCACAGCTGCATGTGCCCTCCAGATCCCCAAGTGCAGCCCCTCAACTGACTCCAAACTTCACAGAACAAATCCCTTTATTAAAAGGATTTGTTCAAGCCAGGAGAGGCGGCTCATGCCTGTAATCCCAGCACTCTGGGAGGCCAAGGTGGGTTGGTTTGGTTGAGCTCAGAAGTTGGAGACCAGCCTGAGCAAGAGTAAGACCCCATATCTACTAAAAATAGAAAAACCAGCCAGGCCTGGTGGCGGGTCCCAGCTACTCAGGAGGCTGAGGCAAGGTGATCTCTACACCCAAAAGTTTGAGGTTGCTGTGAGCTATGACACCCCAGCACTCTACCCAAGGTGACAAAGTGACTCTGTCTCAAAAATAAAATAAAAATGAAAGGATTTCTTCTATAAAATCTGTCAGAAGTCTGCACCCAAGAATCCAGAAGGCCACAGGTTCCCCCAAATTGTATGGAACATGCTTGACCAACTTAAAAATGTAAACTGCTCCCAAACATTTTAGGAGCTATATTTTCTGTACCTCCCACCCCAATCATTTGAAAGCAATATTTATGCCGGGTGCAGTGGCTCATGCCTGTAATCCTAGCACTTGAGAGGCCAAAGCGGGTGAATTGCCTGAGCTTACTACTTTGAGACTGGCCCAAGCCAGAGTCAGACCTCAACTCTAAAAATAGCCAGGCATTGTGGCAGGCACCTGTAGTCCCAGTTACTTGGGAGGCTGAGGCAAGAGAATCACTTGAGCCCTAGAGTTTGAGGTTGCTGTGAGCTATGACACCACAGCACTCTACCGAGGGTAACAAAGTGAAACTCTCAAAAAAAAAAAAAAGGAAAGGAAAGCAATGTGTACTTACAACAATTATTCTACCCTAACCATTGATTAAAAACAGATTTCCAGACCTTGAAATGACCATTTTCTTATCCTCATTTCCAATGCAACAAGAATCTGGTACAAGTAAAACTTGTTTCTTAGAAAAAAAATTATATTAACTACAACAAGATTTCTCCCTCTAACCTACCTAACTCCAAATTCCTGAGGTTCTTAGAACATTTCAAAGCAGCAGAAAATTTGTCAGATATATTATGCAAATTATAGTTATGTACTGCACTGAAAATTACAGCACCACAAAACTGGCCAAACTTTGCTGTACAGCCTGGGCTCCGTGGCTCCAGCCTGTAATCCTAGCACTCTGGGAGGCTGAGGCAGGAGAGTCACTTTGTTGCGGGAAGACGAGGCCCAACGGAGAGAAAGAGCATCCAAACACCACGTTTATAAGAGAAAGGGCTTTATTCATCGGCGGGAGCTTACGGCATAGAATTTGAAATGGCAGTGCTCCCCGACTGGCTTGGTCTTTGCCTTTTTATCTCCAGTCAAAAAGTACCAACCCACAAGTACTTTTCTCACTGGTCAGTTAGAATCAAGGGGGAGAAGCTGTTCCAGTCCCCACAGAACTACAGGGTTTCACAAAAGTGGAAAATTCCAGTTCTTAGAAAGTTAAGTCTACAAATTTCTAACAGCTGAGTCACCATGCAGTGTATCCTTGTGGTCTCCTTGAGAAGACCTGTTCTCCTAGACCTCATCCTTCCTGGGTATCCTCTCTCAACTTGAGCTCAGGAGTTAAAATCACCCTGAGCAATATGGATACCTCATCTCTATAAAAAATAGAAAAATCAGCTGGACATTGTGGTAGACACCTGTAGTCCCAGCTACTAGGGTGGCTGAGAAAAGAAGATCTCTTGAGCCCAGGAGTTTGAGGTTGCTGTGAGATAGGATGACCCCACTGCGCTCTACCTGGGGTGACCGAGGGAGACTCTGTCTCAAAAGACAAACTTTCCTGCACATATAAATAGGAAAGCCAAATGGTGTGATATATTACCTTCGCCAGTTCACATGATTCTCTTCATTTAGGTCATGATTTTGGTGACTGTCTTAAGTCCAGTACGCTCTAGGATAGTGTCCAAGTTCTAGGGTTCCTACACACTGTCACCACACCTACACCCACTTTCAAAACCGTCACCTCTATGCTCTTCCTCTCATCTTGGCTAACGCTCGTCTCTTGCCAATACTTGCTGCTCCTCCCTTCTCTTTTCCTTTGCCTACTTTGGTGTGACCCACTGCCAACACCCACTGTGGTGCCAATTCCTGCCCATGTCTGCGCAGTGCTCGCACCTTCCCCACGCTGCGTCTCAGGACGCCCCTTTCCCTTATATGAGCTGTGAGGACATCACATCACGCACACACCAAAAGCACAGATGCATTGAGAATCTCTGACGTTCCTCACCTGAGCCCCCTGGGCAATGCTGTTAGCAGAGATCTCTCCACCTGCGGGAAGGCCGACACCAGTTCCCCATGGAAACTCCACCTGGAGAACAGACTGATTGCTCTGCTCTGTTGCAAGCCCCTGGCTGCCCCTCCCTGCCCCACAGAGGCAGCGTCTCACTCTGCCTCTTCTCCTCATCAACATGCTTTAGCCTCTTCCATATTACTGGCAACTTCCAGTAACCTCCCTTCCTCTTTAGTTTATTCTGTTCTGCATTTTCCCTTTAGAATCAAACTCTGTACTTACACAGTAATCTGTATAAAGCACTTCAGTTTCCACAGCATCCACCCACTGACTGGCACGTGATACTCAGACCCACGCCACCCAGCACCAAAGAAAAGCTGCTCTAGGAGGACCTCCACAACCTTCTGGAAGCTGGTTTGATGGACACGTTCGACCAGCATCCTGTTTGTCTATAGTAGTTGATATTGCAAGCACTCTTTATTTCTCTTGAAATTTTCTCCTCTTTCACAGCACCACCCCCTCCCAGTTTGTCTAAAGATATGGAGGGGGGGAATGTATTCTCACTCAGCAGTCAACAGCAGAGGACTTCGTTGCCCTCTTTTTTCTTTTTTTTAGACAGTCATGGTTTTTCACCCTGGGTAGAATGCCCTGGAGTCATAGCCCACAGCAACCTCAGACGACTCTTGGGCTCAATCAATCCTCTTGCCTCAGCCTCCTGAGGAGCTGAGACTACAGGTCCCCACCACAATACCTGGCTATTTTTAGAGACTGGGTCTCACTCTTGCTCAGACTGGTCTGGAACCATGAGCTCAAGCAATCCATCCGCATCAGCCTCACAGAGCACTAGGATTACAGGCAGGAGCCACTTCGCCCAGCCCAAGGGACTTTTTTTTTTCTTTTTTTGAGACAGAGCCTCAAGCTGTCATCCTGGATAGAGTGCTGTAGCATCACAGCTCACAGCAACCTCCAATTCCGGGGTTTAAGCGATTCTCTTGCCTCAGCCTCCCAAGTAGCTGGGACCACAGGCGCCCACCACAACGCCCGGCTATTTTTTGGTTGCAGGCGTCATTGTTGTTTGGCAGGCCCAGGCTGGATTCAAATCCACCAGCTCGGGTGTATGTGGCTGGTGCCTTAGCCAATTGAGCCACAGGCGCCGAGCCCCCAAGTGACCTCTTGACTACTACGAAGTATAGAGGCAATTTCTTCCCACTGTAAGAACACAAATTACAGCAAATTTGATTGAAGGATCTTAATTGACTTTCATTTGCAATTTTTGAATTGGGCAACACCTTCTATTAAAAAGAATGAGTGTTCCCGTAAGCAGAGGGGATTGGTTTTATAGACAGAAAAGGCCGTAGGAAAGCAGAAACAGAAAACAGGAAGTAGATTAGTTGTTTCAAAGATACTTTCGGCTCCACGCCTGTGGCTCACGTGGCTAAGGCACCAGCCACATACACCTGAGTTGGCAGGTTCCAATCTAGCCCCGGCCTGCCAAACAACAACGACAGCTGCAACCAAAAAATAGCCAGGTGTTGTGGCGGGCGCCTGTAGTCCCAGCTACTTGGGAGGCTAAGGCAGGAGAATCGCTTGAGCCCAGGAGTTGGAGGTTGCCATGAGCTGTGATGCCACAGCACTCTACCCAAACAGCTTGAGGCTCTGTCTCAAAAAAAAAAAAAAAGATACCTCCCTTGTGAAGGGCAAAGCAGAGGGGACTTCCTTACCTTATAGGCTAAAACTGGCCTGTTTGGAGATTTGGCTATTATCCTTCTTTCTCTTGATTTCTCAGAAGGTCAAACAACTTAGTTTTAGCTAAGTGACGTGACTCTTGAACATGAGTGAATCCATTTTGGTTTGGCCTGTTGAACCTAGTGCAGGGGCTCCGTTTAAAACAATGGATTCCTATAAATTATATTCATTTTTTAAAATTTTTTTTTAACAGAGCTGCTTAGATCTGACTACATATTTTATTTAACACCAACTATTAATTTATCAACTCTGCAATGGACACCAGGCTACAGATGACCTCTAATTAAATTCAATTCTGACACTGTCTACCAGGAGGTGGTGTCAGATCCCACAGGGTGAGAGCTCAGCCCCACAAGACTGCTCCACTTCCGATGCCAATCACAAGCCCAGGCTGTTGTACCAGGCTTCTGACCAAGCAGCTATAAACTGGGGTTCCCATGACCTCCTCCCTGGGTTCAATTAGTTTTCTAGAACTACTCACAGAAGAGACATTGACTTACATTTACTGTTTGTTTTCTTTTCCTTTTTTTTTTTTTAATTGTTGGGGATTCATTGAGGGTACAAAGAACCAGGTTACATTGATTGCTTGTGTCAGATAAAGACCCTCACATAATAGTGTTCCACCCCCAAAAGGTGTACCCCCTCCATGACCCCCCACCCCTCCCTCCTTCCCTTTCTCTGCTTCTCTATCCCCCCCCCACCATGTCACCCTCAGTAGAGTGCCCGGGCATCACAGCTCACAGCAACCTCAAACTCTTGGGCTCAAGCAATTCAGCCTCCCAAGTAGCTGGGACTACAGTCACCTGTCACAGCATCTGGCTACTTTTTGTTGTTGTTGCAGTTGTCATTGTTGTTTTTTAGCAGGCTCAGGCGAGGCTTGAACCTGCCAACCTTGGTGTATGTGGCTAGAGCCATAGCCACTGAACTACGGGTGCTGAGCACATAGGATTCTTGTTTCTCATTCTCGTGATACTTTGCTAAGAATAAATTCCATCCAGGTTAATACAAAAGATGTATTAACCCTCCGTGGGGCATATCCCCACACACACACACTTTTAGGCTATTCTTTCTGTTACAAAGGTTTGAAAGACTAACTAGTCTTTCTGATGAATGGACAAGCCAGGCATGAGTGTCATCTATGAGTCTGAGCCAGGTGTTTTGGGGGATGGAATAGGGACAGAGACCAAGGATGCTATCGGAGGCTTAGATGGCATGAGAGTGGGACTACCTACAGAGGTGATCCTCTCCATCTTGTAGAAACACGATGATGTGTTATTTGGCAGTAGCTAATTCCTTCCCAAACCACTTATGAAAAATACAGGACCTTTGGGAAAAGTAACAGATTAAGTTTGTGACACAGTGTGAATGAGACTGGATGAGCACACTCTCCCTTAGACTGGGAGGCTTCTGAAGTTAAGGGTTGGACGTTGTCGAAAGCTGAATAAAAGGCTTGGGGCTTTCATTCAGTCCTGGGGCATTCAAGGTGACTTTGGGCCAAGTGATGACATCTAGAGGTGATGCTCAGGAGGGACCTCTGGGCTGGAGAGAGTGATTGGGCAGGATCCTCCTGCCGTAGTAAGTGAGTTATACGTAAGACCCCCCCGGGGCAAGTATAAAGCTCGAGGGAGAAAAGGGCTGATGGAATCCACGGGAACACTGACAGCGAGCTGATGAAAAGCAATGAGCAGCTTGGAGGAGTCTATAGAGATGGTTGAATCATAGAGTAGGAGAGCCCGATATTGTGAAATTATATATACAGTATTTGATCTTAGTCTCTTTCCTGACATATAGCTCCTAAAACTCTTGGAATCCCCAAAGTGATGAGTGCTGATGACTGGTGACTGGGGCCCCAGCAAGGTTCAGGACTGGAGCTGGTCACAGGAAAAGCCAAGTTAAGATTATTACAGGATTGGGACTTTTCATTTCTGCCCCCCAACTCTGGAGAGGGGAGAGGGATGGAGGGATACATTAATCACCAGTGGCCAATGATTTAATCAGTCATGTCTGCAAAATGAAGCCTCTATAAAAATCTAAAAGGAGGCTCGACGCCTGTGGCTCAAGTGGCTAAGGCGCCAGCCACATACACCTAAGGTGGCGGGTTCGAATCCCCAGCCCGGGCCCACCAAACAATGACAGCTGCAACCAAAAAATAGCCAGGCGCTGTGGCAGGAGCCTGTGGTCCCAGCTACTTGTGAGGCTGAGGCAGGAGACTCGCCTGAGTCCAAGAGTTGGAGGTTGCTGTGAGCTGTGATGCCACAGCACTCTACCCAGGGGGACAGCTTGAGGCTCTGTCTCAAAAAAAAAAAAAAAATCTAAAAGGACTGAATTTGTGGAGATCCCAGAAACCTGAACACAGGGAGATACCTGGAGTCTGGCACGCCCTTCCCACATAACATGGCCCTGGACATCTCTTCATCTGCATCCTTTGTAATCTCCTTTATAATAAATCAGTGAATGGGCCAGGTGAGGTGGCTCATGCCTGTAATCCCAGCACTCTTGGAGGACAAGGCAGGTGGACTGCTTCAGCTCAGGGGTTCAACACCAGCCTGAGCAAGAGTGAAACCCTATTTCTACTAAAAATAGAAAAATTAGATGGGCATAAAGGCATATTCCTGTGGTCCCAGCTACTTGAGAGGCTGAGGCAAGATGATCTCTTGAACCCAGGAGTATGCGGTTGCTATGAGGTAGGCTAGACCACAACACTTTAGCCTACGCAACAGAATGAGACCAAGTCTCAAAAAACAAACAAGAAAACAAATAGTAATCCTTTATACCTCTGGGCAAGAGAGATGAAGAACCTTCTTTAAAGAAGACAGACGAATGGCTAACAAACATATGAAAAAATGCTCATTGTCCCTAATTATTAGAGAAATACAAATCAAAACCACCCTGAGATATCATCTAAACCCAGCAAGAATGGTCCACATCACAAAGTCTTAAAACTGCAGATGCTGGCATGGATGTGGAGAGAAGGGAACACTTTTACATTGCTGATGAAACTGCAAACTAATACAACCTTTCTTGAAGGAAGTATGGAGAACTTCAAAGAACTCAAACTAGACCTCTCATTTGAGTCTGCAATCCCATTACTGGGCATCTACCCAGATGGAAAATAATCCTTCCCCGCCGTCAGGAGAGTACTGTGGCATCACAGCTCACAGCAAGCTCCAACTCCTGGGCTTAGGTCATACTCTTGCCTCAGCCTCCTGAGTAGCTGGGACGACAGGTGCCTGTCAGAACGCCTGGCTATTTTTTTGTTTTCCAGTTTGGCCAGGCTGGGTTCAAACTCGTCACCCTCTGTATATGGGGCTGGTGCCCTACTCTCTGAGCCACAGGTGCCACCCAGCCGAGAAGTCTTAAGTATCATTCAGAGGCACGGCACCTGTGGCTCAAGTGGCTAAGTCACCAGCCACATACACCTAAGGTGGCGGGTTTGAATCCAGCCCGAGCCTGCCAAACAACGATGACGGCTGCAACCAAAAAAATAGCCAGGCATTGTGGCAGGCGCCTGTGGTCCCAGCTACTTGGGAGGCTGAAGCAGAAGACTCGCCTGAGCCCAGGAGTTGGAGGTTGCTGTGAGCTGTGATGCCATGGCACTCTACCCAGGGGGACAGCTTGAGGCTCTGTCTCCAAAAAAAAAA
>NW_003852430.1:16327094-16327871 GCF_000181295.1 Otolemur garnettii
AGGCTGGATTCGAACCCGCCACCTTAGGTGTATGTGGCTGGCGCCTTAGCCACTTGAGCCACAGGTACTGAGCCATTATTATTATTATTATTGAGACAGAGTCTCAAGGTGTTGCTCTGCATAGAGTGCCATGGCATCACAGCTCACAGTTCACAGCAACCTTCAACTCAGGCTCAAACGATCCTCTTGCCTCAGTTTTTCTATTTTTAGTAGAGATGGGATCTCACTTTTGCTCAGTCTGGTCTCAAACTGATCTAGGGAGTCAATTCGGGAGCCTTACTTTTTCTCAACCCCAGCCCAATGGGAATGAAGAAAATTTTGGATTATTAGACCTCAGAAAGGCAAACACTAATCCGATAACTCAATTTGACATGAAAGGATTAAGTAACAATTGCCTGGATTGGATTTTCCTGAGAGGAGCTGCTGGGATTGGATGCCGATTCTAAGTGGATCAAGAGGTGGGGCTTGTAGGTGCATATATTTAGGACAGGGCCTTGGCCCTTCCTCACTTTTTCCGAGTCCTTGTTCAGCCAGCTGCTGGCCTCGCCTCTCTCCTGAGTCAGGTAGTAGTAAAGTGTGAGGACATGGGAACCAGCGCTCCCGGGAAGAAGCCATGGTGGACCGTGCCTGAAAACTTTCATAATCCAATGACGATTCACATGGAGGAGGACCAGGAGAAGATGATCTTTGGTGAGTGGCTTCTGCCCTTGCACACTTCTGCATCCTTCTGATGTGCCCCTACGCTTCCCCCTTTATCTGTCCCAGATCCCTGTACCC
>NW_003852430.1:16329225-16332291 GCF_000181295.1 Otolemur garnettii
AAAAAAAAAAAAAAAGCCAGATAGTAACTGTGTTGTTTTATGGTAGACAGTCTGTCAGAACTAATCAACTAACTCAGTACTGTAGTGCAAAAGTAGTCAGAGGCAATACATAAATGTGGGTACAGCTGTGTCCCAATAAAACTTTATCAAAAGCCGCTAATTGGGACTCCGAGTCAGGGCTATTTCTGGCGTTGGCGCCGCTCCAGGAAGGCATCTTCTTTTGCCACCAGCGGCGGCCGCAGCCGGGGCAAGCGGGTCCTCAGCGCCCAGCACCATCGCTCGCGGCAGCCCGCAGCGCACACCGCAGGCCGGCGGCCGAGCTCGCGGATCCCAGCCATCACTCTCCACCTAATCGGAGAGAAGGAAAGGTGAGCGAGTCGAGCTCCAAGTCCAGCCAGCACCTGGCCTCTAAGCAGGAAAAGGATGGGGCTGAGAAGCGAGGCCGGGGCAGGCCCCGCGAGCAGCCTCCAAAGGAGCCCGGTGAAGTGCCAACACCGAAGAGACCTCGGGGCGACCAAAGGGAAGCAAAACCAAGGGTGCTGCCAAGACCTGGGAAACCACCACAACTCCAGGAAGGAAACCAAGGGGCAGACCCAAAAACTGGAGAAAGAGGAAGAGGAGGGCACCTCGCAGGAGTCCTCAGAGGAGCAGCAGTGACCGTGCCTGCCGCCAGCTCCCTTCCCTAGGAGCCGCTTCCTTCTGCGACTGGACAGAAGTCCTCCCACTGCCCTGCCCCTCCCCCCAGGCCAGGACTCCCCTGGCTTTAAAAGGGGCCCAAGCCCCATCTCATTCTGGCATGCCCCACACCACTGTCCTGACAACAGGTGTGGCCAATGGAGGGGCCTGCTTGGCCCCTGGCCAGCCTGTGTCTTTGTCACCATGTTGGGCTTACGCCCACTTTTCTTCCTTCCCTAGTCTCTGTACTAGGTTGGACAGCCCCTTAGGGCACAGCAAGAAAGGTGGGATGGATATGAGCCCCTCTCCCCCTTCCGAGATCTGAGACTATTTGAATGCTGGGGGCGCAGTCACCCCTTTTCCAGGAGAGGCCCAGATTCCCTGCAGCAGCCACCTAAGGTGGGTCTGTTTGCCCTACTCTACCTGCTCCTACCCTCTTTGCAGCCAGGGCTCACCATGCCCACACTCCACCCTCCTGCTCCTCCCTAACTCCCAAGGTTCTGGTTCCATCTTTCTTCTGTTCATAAACTACCTCTGGGCAGTTGTGTTGTTTTTTGTTCCATGTTCCATTCAACGTAGTCATTCCTGCTACCAGCACCAAATGGTCATCCTCATTGCCTCTTGTTCTGCCCACATCACCCCCTCCCCCAAGATACTCTTTATGGGGCAGGGGGGCTGAGGCACAGTAGGCTGACCACTCCAGTCCCAGGGAAGGTGGGGCCCTGCCCCAAGGATGCTGCAGCAGAGTGAATAGGGAGGCCTAAACTAACCATGAAGGGTATAGGGGCCACCTTCTCCCCCTGTTGGGGAGGGGGTGGCCATTATTTGTCCCAGCTGGGGGCTTCCCATCTGGTTTCCTATTTGCAATTACTTAAATAAAACAAATCCTTTTCTGGAAAAAAAATTTATCAAAAAAACCCTGAATTTTATATAAAATGAAATATTATCCTTTTCTGATTGTTTTTAAACCATTTAAAAATGTAAAAATGGGTCCAGCATGATGATTCACACCTGTAATGCCAGCACTTTGGGAGGCAGAGGCAAGAGGATCCCCTGAGCTTAGGAGTTGGAGATCAACCTCAGTAACATAGCCAGACCTCATATCTACAAAAAGAATTTTAAAAATTATGCATGTGTGTTGGCATGTGCCTGTACCATTACTCAGCAGGCTGGGGCAACAGGATTGCTTGAGCCCCACAGTTGGAGATTGCTGTGAGCTAGGCTGGTGCCACACTTAGCCTGGGCAACAGAGACTGTTTCAAAAAAAAAAAAAAAACCTGGCCATGTTAAACCCACATGATTAGCAAATCTTGTTGCCTACAAAGCACTTCCTAACATATGACCACTCCACACTCTCTTCAAGAGGCCATAATCTCTCTCCTAGAGCAACACAGTTGCCTCTCTGGAAGACATAGGATGCTGGGAAATGAGCCAATTGAGAGGAAGTGTTCAAATGAGGACGTGTTTCCCTTGCCATGATCTTCAGTAAAGAGGACAAAGTTCTGGAATGGAGATTTAAGAATTCTTACTATTCATATTCTGAGGGGCCTCAGAATCCTTTTCCCCCCTCCACTCACCCCCACACCTCTGACAATGAGGGACAAGGCCTGGCTGCCTCACACTCACCAGGCTCCCCGCTGCTGCTTCCCTAGGCAGTGGGGGACACCTTCCATCTCTGTCTGGACCCCTCCTCCCACCTTTCCTTTCTCCACACTTGTCTGCATTTAGGGTCTGGAAGCACCATGGGCCTCCTAGGAGGGTCCCTTCTTTCCAGAAGCCCGTTTTCCCTCAACTCAGAGCAGCCTGACCAAGTTCCCAGTCTAAGACAAGCAGTTCATGAAAGAGCTGTCCTGCATTTCAGGCTCCTTCACTAGGCTGGGCCTCCCCACACCTCAGCAGGAAGCTTGCCCCCCCGAGAAGCTCCTTCCAGGAGGACTGAGTTTATCCAAAGGAAAGATGACAGCACATCAACGGTGTGGTGTAGCAGGCGGCTGACTTTATTGGCAACTTTGCCAGTAGAACAGAACACTTTCTTACATTTAGGAGACTTCCCTCAGACACACACCTAGAAGGCCTGAGAGGGACGGGACTGGACTCACTAAGTCAGTCTCCCACCAGTGCCTTTCATGTCTTTCTCAAAGGCTAACCCAACACTTCCCCCCACAGTCCAGCTCCCTAGGGGAAGTCAGTCCTTTTTCATGGATAGAGTGAACTCAGATGGACTCCCCTACAACCAATCAGTTGGAAAGGAGAAGCCTGAGGGACATCAAGAGAGATAGTTGCACTGATTCTGGTAGCCAAAGATAAGTCTCCGATGTTGGGCTCTGTGCTTGTAGAGGTGGCCAGGTCAACCTGGGTCAGGGGCTGGCTCCGGACCCGTCGCAGCATCTC
>NW_003852430.1:16332714-16333770 GCF_000181295.1 Otolemur garnettii
CTGATTCTTGCGGCCAAAGAGAAGTCTCCGATGTTGGGCTCTATGCTTGTAGAGGTGGCCAGGTCAACCTGGGTCAGGGGCTGGCTCCGGACCCGTCGCAGCATCTCGAGGCCTATGGGGGAAATGCCCAGGGCTGGTGAAGCAGGGTCTGCATGAAGCCCCAGGCCAGGTCTAACTCCCACAGGAACACCACAGGAGAGGGTGCCCAGTCCGTCCTACGTGACCCATTTACACCTCCCCAATATGGTCTCCTCCACAAACAAGTACATGCCACAAGAAATGGGCCCTTCCCCTCCCAGACTCTGGGGAGCACTTAGACTCCCAGGCACCAGCTCCTCAAGAATTCAACATGGGGCTGGCTGCACTGACTCAGGCCTATAATCCTAGCACTCTAGGAAGCTAGATGGATGGATTGCTTAAGCTCAGGAGTTAGACACCAGCCTGAGCAAAAGCAAAACCCCCATCTCTACTAAAAGAGACAAACTAACTGGGCTGGGCGAGGAGGCTTATGCCTATAATCCTAGCACTCTGGGAGGCTGAGGCTGGTGGATTGCCTGAGCTCACAGGTTCAAGACCAACTCAAGCCAGAGTGAGACCCCACCTCTAAAAACAGCTGGGAGCTATGGTAGGCATCTGTATTCTCAGCTACTCAGGAGACTGAGGCATGAAAATCTCTTGAGCCTGAGAGTTTGGAGGTTACTGTGAGCCATGACACCACCCCACTCTCCTACCCAGGGGTACAGAGTTAGACTCTGTCTCTGAAAAAAACTAAAGGATTCAAGGTGCCATGCAACTCTGTCAGGGTTCCCTACACTAACCCTCAACCACAGTTCAGCTGACGGTACCTACCTCGGGCCCGAAGATAGGAGTCCGGGCTCCCCACACAGCTGATCATATGCAACAGCCACTGCCTTGCCTTGGGTGGTCCCACCACAGTGACACGAGTCTGGCCTGTGGCTGTAAACCACCTCTCCAGCTGAATGAGGGTGTAACTGTGCACCTCGATGCGGCGAAGGTATGAGTCATCGTGTCCTGTGAGCATAAGAGGTGAGATGA
>NW_003852430.1:16336029-16340520 GCF_000181295.1 Otolemur garnettii
CGCCTGTGGCTCAAGTGGCTAAGGCGCCAGCCACATACACCTAAGGTGGCAGGTTCGAATCCAGCCCAGGCCTGCCAAAACAATGACAGCTGCAACCAAAAAATAACCTGGCGCTGTGGCGGGCACCTGTGGTGGGCGCCTGTGGTCCCAGCTACTTGGGAGGCTGAGGCAGGAGACTCGCTTCAGCCGAGGAGTTGGAGGTTGCTGTGAGCTGTGATGCCACAGCACTCTACCCAAGGGGATAGCTTGAGGCTCTGTCTCAATAAATAAATAAATAAATAAGTAAATAAATAAATAAAAAGATTCTGTCTCTACAGAAAACAGAAAAATTAGCCAGGCATGGTGGTGCATGCCTGTAGTCCCAGCTACTGGGGAGGCTGAAGCAGGAGGATGGCTTGATCACAGAAGTTGGAGGTTACAGTGACCTATAATGACACTACGGGACTCTAGACTGGGCTACAGAGTGAAACTCTCTCACAAAAACCAAAAACAAAGCAACATTAAAATAATCTTCAAGGCAAAAAACAAATAATAATAATAATAATCTTCAACAGGCAGTGCAAGTACTTCAGTGGGAAGGGCGCCAGCCACATACACCGAGGCTGGCAGATTCCAACCTGGCCTGGGCCAACTAAAAACAACAATGACAACTGTGACAGAAAAATAGCCAGACATTATGGTGGGTGCCTGTAGTCCCAGCTACTCAGGATGCTGAGGCAAGAGAATTGTTTATGCCCCAGAGTTTGAGGTTGCTATGAGCTATGACACCATGGCACTCTACCCAGGGCAACAGCTTGAGACTCTGTCTCAAAAAACTAAACTAAACTAAACTAATAATCTTCAACAAGGAGTTACCAAAACATCTGTACAGAACATGGTAGTTCCCTAATAGGGGTCAAATAATCATGAACTCCCCTTTTTGAAGTAAAGGAAAGAGAGTTGTCATGAGAGTTAATCGGGGCACTAACAAATCCCAGGGATTTTAATTTATTATGAATGTCAGCAATTTAAAATTGACCAAAAAAATTCCTTTTTAAAATCAATGTGTTGGCTGGGCTCAGTGGCTCATACTTGTAATCATAACACTCTGAGAAGACAAGACAGAAAAATTGCTTGAGATTAGGAGGTTGAGACCAGCCTGAGCAAGAGGGACTGTCTCTAAAAACTAGCTTAGTTGTGGCAGGAGCCTATAGTTCCAGCTACTCAGAGGCTGAGACAAGAGGATTGTGTGAGCCCAGGAGTTTGAGGTTGCCATGAGCTATGATGCCACAGCACTCTACCCAGGGCAACATAGCGTAAAATAAAGAAAAGAAAAGAAAAAGAGAAACAAATAAAATCAATGTGTGGGCTGGGCACAGTGGCTCACGCCTGTAATCCTAGCACTCTGGGATGCCCAGGCAGATGGATTGCTGAGTTCCAGACCAGCTTGAGCAACAGCAAGACCCTACTTCTACCACAAATAGAAAAACTAGCCAGGTGCGGTTCCAGCTACTCTAGAGGGTGAGACAAGATCACTTGAGCCTGAGAGTTTGAGGTTGCTGTGAGCTGAAATGCTACAGCACTCTACCCAGGGCAATAAATAAATACATAAATAATTTTAGAAGTATATAATATTTCATTATAATTAACCTTCGAAAACTCAACTTTTTTTTTCTTTTTCTTTTTTGAGACAGAGCTTCAAGCTGTCCCCCCTGGGTAGAGTACAATGGCATCACAACTCACAGCAATCTCCAACTCCTGGGCTCAACTGAGTCTCCTGCCACCTCCACCTCCCAAGTAGCTGGGACCACAGGCGCCCACCACAACACCTGGCTCATTTTTTTTTTTTTTTTTTGGTTGCAGCTGTCATTGTTGTTTGGCGGGAGGGCTGGATTCGAACCCACCACCTTAGGTCTATGTGGCTGGCGCCTTAGCCACTTGACCCACAGGCGCCGAGCCGAAAACTCAACTTTTATTTTGGCTTCTTCATGTTATTCTGAGTTTTATAACCAAAGCAGCACTCATAACATGTTTGCTATTCAAAATTTGGAGAATATCAAGCAAGCTTGAAAGACATTAATGGTTTGATAATTTTGTACTAGGAGCCTGAATTTTAGAAAAATTAAAATAAAGGATGTTTTAGACTGGAGCACTAGATGGTGAAATGGTACTGAATGTATGGGTTTGGGTTGTATTTCGCAGGTAGAGCCATCAGGATTTTTCTATTTCAAGATTTGGAGCGATTAAATCATACTCTGGTGGCGGGGATAAAAAGACAAGTAAGACTTTTGGACAAGTACCTAAAAGGAAAAAAAGTTTTTAGAAAGCAAGTTCGAGACCGAGACCTTGAATTTCCGCCTCTTCCTCCTGCAGCAGTTGGCCGCAACCTGAGATTGCGCCGAAAAAACGCCCTAGGGCGACACAGCTGACAGCGTGTAGCAGGCAGGTGGGGACCGGCCGCGGGACCAGCTGGTGGCCCTGGAACACCTCCCCCGCCCCCCCACACTCCTTTTGTGTTGCGGCTGCCCGGGAGCCGAGGCGGTCACCGCGCCGCGTGCGTCCGCGGAACGGTCTGCGCAGATAAAGTGCTGGGGACCCAGCAAGCGACTCAGCCTCCCGGGCCGCCCTCCAAGCGAGGAAGCACGACCGGCGGTGAGGCCGCCTTGACGACACCTAGTGGTTTGAGTTCCTCCGCAACATTTTCTTAGCATATTGCAGTTTGAGGGGTGGGATCCGAGGAGGGAGCCCAGGGTGACGTATAAAATGAGACCACGTGTGCTTCCCCTAGAAAAGCATTTTGCCCAGAGCGGGTGATTTAGAGCCCGGAGCATCCTGGTTCCTGCACCCTCTTCCCTTCTCTCTCCTTGGCCCTCCACCCCATCTCAAATCTCTCGCTTCTGTCGCCTCCTTTCCTACTCTGTCTCCCTGGGCACTCACAGGGTCTCTTTCTCCCCATGGAGAGGACTGCTTGATCTCAAAGCAAAGAAATGGGGTAAAGAAAACAGATTTTTTTCTGCCCAAGGAAAAAAAAACATGACAGAATACAAATTCATGGGGAAAAAAAAATACAGAATCTAATCAAACTGAAAAAGGGAAGCTGGCGAGACATATGCAGCCCCAATGGCCAGAGAGGGGAAGCATCAAATTTGAATTGATTTGATAATGTTAAAAAGAAGAAAAAAGTTTTACTTCAAACAGTGGTAGGAGCACAAAGAAACTGAATCTGAGCCCTTGACATAACATGCCTGGACGTCTTACTATTGCCAATAATACAGCGCTTTCTTGACATCCAACTTGACCCTGTGTCCTGCAACTTGCAGTTAAAAGCAGGCCATGTGATTCTTCTCCCTTTTATTATGCAGACTTCTCATTTTGATTGGGCAGCATTTTTCCACTTTTGAAGGAAGGAGAATGAATTATATAGGCAACTAATATTTTATCACATATCTTCAGAGCAAAAAGCAAAATATATACTGATTATCTTAATTTATTAGCACTTACCAAATTTTTCCAATAATTTTACAAAATATCTACAAAATATTCTCTATGTGTTGGCCACCTCTTTGTAAATTTTTATAATGAATATTTTGTAAATAAAGGTTTTATTTGTAAAATGTAACTACAATTTCCCATTTTCCCTAGTATATATCATGGTGACTTTTGGGATACCCTGTAATATTAAGCACCAAAGAATTTATAATCAAAATGTATATGCAGTCTGTGGTGGTGGCTCATGCCTGCAATCCTAGTACTCTAGGAAACTGAGGCAGGTGGATGCTTGATATCAGGAAATTTGAGACCACTCTGAGCAAGAGTGAAACCCAGCTTTACTAAAAATAGAAAAACCAGCCAGGTGTTTGGGCAGCACCTATAGTTCCAGCTACTAGGGAGGCTGAGGCAAAAGGATCCCTTAAGTCAGTGATTCTCAACCTCTCTAATGCCGTGGCCCTTTAATACAGTTCCTGTGGGTCGCAACCCATAAGTTGAGAACCGCTGCCTTAACTTTGAAGTTGCTGGGAGCTACGACTCCACCGCACTCTGAAGGCCAAAAAGTGAAAGTCTGTCTCAAAAAAAAGAAAAAAATGTATATGCTGTACCAGAAAACAATTACTATAGAAAATTCCTATTTATACATTAAATGTCAAGGCCCTTTGGATGTAATTCTCTTACTGTGCATCTTGTTGAAGAGAAACCCTATTAATGCAAAGAGTAGGAGAAAGTCTGCAGTGAAAACTCTATCAAACCTGAGAAAATACGCTGGGGACAAGTCCAATAAATGGAATGAAACTAAAAAAATTCTTCTTAAGAACATCAGACTCATTGTTGAATTAGAGAGCCAATAGTGGAGAAAATACTACAGACCATCAACAAGGTCTAAAGCCAATAACCTAAACATGTGCCAGAAAAAATCTTTTAATTGGGGGCTGGGCACAGTGGCTGACGCCTGTACTCCTAGAACTCTGGGAGGCCAAGGTGGGTGGATTGCTTAAGTTCAGGAGTTTGGGCTCAGCG
>NW_003852430.1:16341789-16349100 GCF_000181295.1 Otolemur garnettii
AAAAAAAAAAAAAAGTGGCCAGATATATTGACAGACTATGAAAAGCTTGAATTCTCTCAACATTTTCTTTTAACTCCAAATAACTCTAGAGTTGATTATGATAATCTGTTCATCAAGAAGCAGCAAGATAAAGAATTGGTGTGGTGGCTCATGCCTGTAATTATAGGCCTTTGGGAGGCAGGAAGGAAAGATCTTAGAACTAGTAACAACCAATGTACCAAAATTTACTAATAAGTGTAATCTGTCAAGCATAATCGGTGTAACTAGTGACTTCACATATTAGCATTCCACATTTTCTTCTCAGCCAACATCAAATACATAAAAATAATAAAAACAATATTATTTTATATATAACAGGAAGAGGGGCACCTGTCAATTTATAAGGCTTTCCACATTCTCGTCTCATATAATCCACACTCTTGTTATCCCCATTTTACCTTGAAGAAATTCATTTTTAAGATAAGTATCAGCAGGTGTCTATTAGCAAATAGTGGAGTTAGAACTGGTTAATAATTAGAGTTAGGAACCCACTCTCCTGGTGCCAAGGTCTATATTTCTTCTACTCAGTTATATGCTTAATGTTTATAAAACAATAGGCTTTAAGCAAATTCTCTAGAGATGTACCCAAGTTAGCATAATTAAAAGTACCAGCTGATCTTTATTTAAAAATTTCCCAAGGAGAGTTCTGATTAATAATATCCATTAAAAGATATTTTCTTTCTAAGCAATTCTTGAACAAAGAAAAAAAAAAGATACAAACTTTCTTAGGAATTTGGTTTGGGGATTCTTTAACAAAGGCAAGTCATAGAGGGTAGCTGGGTCACAGGTAGGAATTTTTTTCTTTGGTTCTTGATTGTAATTTATTCTTAAGTAGTAAGGTGCAGTGTTTGATATATGGGACCAAGTGAAACTCTTTGACCCTCAGACAAATGATATGTGATTTCCCATATATTAAATACCTAGAGTAAGTAAATATATTCAGAAAAAAAATCTCTTACTACTGCTTTGCCTTCAGGAGTCACACAGTGTTATCCCAAAGAAAACAAATATTGGATCTCAGCATGACAGCCAATACTATCAGTAAGAGTTGTGCATTTGGCCATTTCACAAGCTTAGAAAATTTCTTATTGGGAATCCAAGGGGCATAAGCAGAAAGTGAAGGGGGCTAGTGAACTTTGAAACCTAGATTCAGATGGCATTTTCCTGTGACCTCAGAAAAGTTTTCTGCACCTGTAGTCCCAGCTACATGGGAGGCTGAGGCAAGAGAATCACTTAAGCCCAAGAGCTTGAGGTCCTGTGAGCTATGTCACCACAGCACTCTATCAAAGGCAACATAATGAGACTCTAAATTTTTTTTTAAAAAGGTTATTTTCTCAGCACATCAGTTTCCTTACATGTAAAATGGCATTAATAATTCCTAATTTCCAGGCAGCGACTGTGGGTCAGTGAGTAGGGCGCTGGCCCCATATACCAAGGGTGGCAGGTTCAAACCCGTACCCAGCCATACTGCAACAAAAAAATAGCCAGGTGTTGTGGCGTGTACCTGTAGTTCCAGCTACTTGGGAGGCTGAGGCAAGAGAATTGCCTAAGTCCAGGAGTTGGAGGTTGCTGTGAGCTGTGATGCCACAGCACTCTACCAAGGCCAAAAAAGTGACTCTGTCTCTAAAAAAAAATTCCTAATTTCCAGGAGTCACTGATCATACATGTGTCTGAGTGCCAGGCTTTAAGCCATCTGCCTTTCCTTCAGACACAGGTGACCTGCTCATACAAGTACCGGATCCCCTGATGGAGACCATCTGGTAGGTCCTGCTTGAGTTGCTAGGGTTACCGCCATGACTCAGTGGAAGCCCACTGGTGAGAGAAGTGATCATAATTGCAAGGGCAGGGCTTGCAAGAATTTTAAATAGAATCTGCTGCTCAGGGTCCTTCCAGAGCTTCCCTAAAGACCTGCTTTTTCTTACTCCCAATCAGGGCAATCATGAGGACCAGTGAGTTCTTAAGAGATCCTAGTGGTTCAAGCCAGAACATTCAGTGATTAAGGCAGTGTTTTACCTTCCCTTGTGGCTTATGGAAGTGTTCTGGAGTTGGCTCTCAAGTCTAGGTTTTCATCTTGGTCATACCTAGGCTCCCTGCTGACAAATTAAATATGTATTTTTTTAAGAGACAGCTTTCTCAGCCGGGAGTGGTGTCTCATACCTATAATCCCAGGACTCTGGAGGCCAATGTGGGTGGACTGCCTGAGCTCACAGGTTTGAGACCAGCCTGAGCAAGAACAAGACCCTGTCTCTAAAAATAGCTGGGTATTGTGACAGGTGCCTATAGTCTCAGCTACTTGGGAGTCTCAGGCAAAAGGATTGCTTGAGCCCAAGAGTTTTAGGTTGCTATGACGTCATGGCATTCCACAAAGGGTGACAAAGTGAAACTGTCTCAAAAAAAAAAAGTGTTTCTGCAGTGATTATATGGAAGTCCAATGTTATTTACATTAATGGTTGAAATCATTCTATCACAGACCAAGCAAAGAACTAAGGAGGAGTCTGGTCTGGGGAGGGTAAGTCGGCTCCTGACTAATTCTAACATCTTTCTTTAGTTGTCAAAGTTAGTTGTCAATTTATCCTCAATGCTCAGAATAATGCCTAGTGCCTAGTAAGCAATCAATCAATATTTGTTTAGTGAATGAGTAAATTACCATAGTTTACTTATTTCTCTGTTGAAATTTGCATTATTTTTTTTTTTGAGACAGAGTTTCAAGCTGTTACCCTGGGTCGAGTAATATGGCATCATAGCTCACAGAAACCTCCAACTCTTAGGCTCAAGCAAATCCTCTTGCTCATTTTTCTATTTTTAGTAGAGAGAAGAGTCTCACTTTTGCTCAGGCTGGTCTCAAATCATGAGCTCAAGCAATCTACCTGCCTCGACCTCCCAGAGTGCTAGGATTACAAGCATGAGCCACTGTGCCCAACCAAAATTTGCATTTCTCTAATTTTAAGTTATTATACAAAAAAATGCTTTCAGTTAAATGTTTTGCATACATTTTGTTTTTTTTTTTTTTTTTTTTGAGACAAGGTCTTACTCTATTGCCGAGGTTGGAGTGCAGTGGCACATTCATAACTAACAACAGCCTGGAACTCCTGGGTTCAAGTCATCCTCTTACCTCAGCCTCATGAGTATCTGAGAGTACAGATATGTGCCACCACCCCTGGCTTATTTTTTAAATTTTTTATAACCTAGCTAATTTCTTTTTTGTTTTTTTTTTTGAGACAGAGTCTCATTATGTTGCCCTCGGTAGAGTGCTGTGGTGTCACAGCTCACAGCAACCTCCAACTCTTGCCTCAGCCTCCCAAGTAGCCTGCCACAATGCCCAGCTATTTTTTGTTGCAGTTTGGCTGGGACTGGGTTCAAACCCACCACCCTCAGTATATGGAGCCAGCGCCATACCCACTGAGTCACAGGTGCCGCCCACATTTTTAAATTTTTTATAAGGTTGGGGTCTATGTTGCCCAGGCTGGTCTTAAACTCCTGGCCTCAAGCAATCCTCCAGCCTCAGCTTCCCAAAGAATTGGAATTATAGGCATGATGCACTGCACCCACCCTTGTATACCTCTTTTTGAACAGTTTATCTATATTTCTTTTTCTTTTTTTTTTTTGAGACAGAGCCTCAAGCTGTCCCCCTGGGTAGAGCGCTGTGGCATCACAGCTCACAGCAACTTCCAACTCTTGGGCTCAAGCGAGTCTCCTGCCTCAGCCTCCCAAGTAGCTGGGACCACAGGCACCCACCACAACGCCCGGCTATTTTTTGGTCGCAGCCGTCATTGTTGTTTGGTGAGCAGGGCTGGATTCTAACCCACCACCTCAGGTGTATGTGGCTGGCACCTTAGCCACTTGAGCCACAGGCGCCAAGCCGAACAGTTCATCTATAAATACGAAATTAGAATGTCTAAAGCAATGTTTTTATTATAATCAATATTACTGTAAAGATAATTATTAAATTTAAATTTTCACTTGAATTAATACTGCCAAATCCTACTCCCCACCCCAGTAGCTATATGAATATCAAGAATATCCACTTTACCACAAAAATATTTTCAATCTTCAGTTTTGGCCATCATGGGGGAAAATGGGTCCCTCCACTGTTTTGCTTTGCATGCCAGGGGTCATTAGTGCTGTTAAGCATCTTTCCTATTTCAAATATTCCTACTTCCTCATCTATGTGTTACCTACTCATACATTTCCTCACTTCTCCAGAGTTTATATATTTTTCTCTGTCTGTTCCAGTGAGTATTCCATATGTGTGTCCACTATGTATCCTTTCTCTTTTTAAACTTTATTTATGGCATTTGTACCCTATGAAACATTCTAGTCCATGTCTTCACATCCTCTACATAGAAACAGAGGAATAATGAACTCTGTAAGCCTCTCTTGGGTCCCACTCAGTAGCTCAAATCAAATCAATTGAAGTCTTACGCTCCCTAGAGAGGCAATATAGTGTGATCAGAAGTATAACTCTGGAGCCAAAGTGCTTATGCTCAAGCAAAGGTCTTGCCACTACTGTGGGCCAGCTGCTTAACCTCAGCCTCAGTCGCCTTCTTTGTGATAACATATACCCACTTGATAGGACGAGTTAATATGGGAGCATGAAAGACTGGTGCACAGCAAATGTCAGGAGTCAGCTCTTTCCGCCTTGTCATCTGCTCCTCCTTTTCCTTTTTTTCCTCCTAATGGCAGCCCTTCTTTGTTTTTTCTTTACTATTTGTTTTTTCAATATATGCCTGTGCTCGACTGTGGCACTTACGAAACTCCTGGTCCAACACCAGGCAACATTTTAGGTCATTATTTTAAATGACTTCATAATAATACAAATATATCAAAGCATACTAGTTTACATTTTAAAGGTGTTACTTCCCATTTCGTTTTGAGATGTGTCGATAGAAACCTGTTTCTTTTCTAAATGTCTGAAATATCCTCAAGTCAATTAACAATAGAGTGGGAGCCGGGTATCTGGGTTAATCTTTATACTGCTATCTTCTGTTTCTACTTTTTTCACTTACTTGGAGCTTAGTTCCCTCATCTGTAAGATACCCTTAGAACGAACTTCATTAGAAATGTCCAAGTTCCGAGAGCCCCACACAGGATGCTCTCTGCAAACCCACACTCACTGCCTCGGCCAGCGAGGACATTTTCCCACAAGGCAGATAATCCAATGGAGGGCAGAACTCAGGATTAGCACCTCAATGATGCCATCGGGGACCGAGGCTTCTCCGTCCCTTCACCGGACTAACCGAGTTCGACATCACGCGGGGGTCAGGTCGCCAGGCCGGCCCGGCCGGCAGGGAAGACGGCGGTGAGGACCGCAGGCGCCGGCCGGGCCGCCTTCTGAGCTGGGTCTCGGCGGCGGCGGGCCGGGGCGGACCGGACCCAGCAGCGCCCACCCGGCCGCGCACCCGGCGCTTCCCGGGTCTCCGCCTGCGCCGCGCCCGGGGCACCCGGGAGGAAATGGCAGCCACCCCGCCGGAAGCGCGCGGCCGCGGTCGGGCCACCGCCCGCGTGGTCCGCGCAGGAGCCCCTGAGCCCGGAAAGCGGAGACGCGCGAAGGCAGGAACCTGCGGCAGCGACCCGGCCCGGCGGGACTGCGCCTCGGGCCCAGCCTCCCAGCGGCGCGGTGCGTGGCCTCCGGGCGCCGTCTCGCGCTTGGGCCCCGGACTGCGGGGCCTCCTCTTCTCGGGCCTTGATTTCACCCCGAGATGGAGTGAAAAGCCCTGCAGACCCTCGGCCGCCCAGTGAGGGCCCGACTCCTCAGGAGTGCTGCCCGGGAGGGCTGTTTTACCGAACATGTTGGTGGGGGAGGCCCATCCTCGAGGGGGACTTAAAATGGACCACGTCCCCACTGAACAGCCTCTCCTGCTTCGCACCGTGTTTACTGGGGACTCGAAACATAGGAGTCAGGAGGTTTTAGGCAGGGACAGGGAAAATGGGCCCCGAGGAACCAAGGAGGGTGTGGAGAGGGAGGCGGGGCACCACCAGCCTGGAAGGTCCCCAGCAGGAGGTCTCAGCCGCCGCAGAGTGCCGAAGCGACCTGGGCAACCATCTGGGACTAGCTGTTACTCAGCGGAACGTATCAGGGAGAAAGACCCCCTTAGGGGATCGGACAGAGAAAGCGTCCTGGCGAGAATAAAAGGCCGATCAGCAGAGGCCAACTAGCTCCGTTGAAAGACGCCAATCAATGGAAGCCAGCCGGGTTTAAAGGACCATTACCGGCAAGTTTAGGCGTAAAGGGCCCTGAACAACAGAGCTTCAAAGCAACTCATTGGGGATCCCTTCTAGTGTGTTGGAAATTTTCCTATCCTCAGTAAACTTTTACAGTAATCCTTTTTCACTTTTGCTTACCTGTGATTTGTGAATTCATTCTTTGATTCCCAAGACCAAGAATCCAGCGAGAAGAAGAGAAACTCAGTGTCAAAATCAATCTGCCAGTCTCCAGGTAGCTGCCTGTCTACCCTGCCTCTGAAGCTGGGGGAAAGGGAGGGGGTTGTTTTTCTCGCAGATATCACTTGCCTTTACTACCTGTCCTATCGTCTTCAGAAGGTTTTTCCCTGTGAATAGGGTCTTGGCCATTTGATAGTTATTGTCAATGCGCAGATGAAAGGTTTGATGAAGTGTTTGAAAAAACTTCTGCCTATTGGCCGGTGGTTACAGTATCTTACCTTCTGTCTGCATCCAGCCTGACACCTGGGGTATATGTCCCCAGGAGAGGGCCTATTCTTTTTCTTCAAGTGCATACTGGGGGTTTATGTCTTTGAGTGGGTTATCCCAGATTAGAGGTACTTCTAAGAAGAGGTCCTTTTCTCTCTTTTTGCCTGCCCTAACCTCTAGGTAGGACAAGTGATCTCCCACTGATGTGTCTTCTGCAACCTATGGTGACCTCTATAGTATATAAAGCCACCTCCCTGGGGGCATGAACTGCCCATAGGGACATGTTGATTACCCTGTGATATTTGGTAGGGGAACCCCCCAGAAGTCAAAAAATGTCCCTCCTTTCAGATGGCTGCATGAACATGAAGGGCCAGGAAGGCATATTTAGAATCAGTGTAAACGATGACCTTTCCCTTGGTAAGTTCCAAGGCTCAGGTAAGGGCGATCAACTCAGCCAGCAGGGCACTTGTAAGTAAGCAGCTTTCTCCCACTGAGTACCCAGTGACCACTGTGTACCCTGCCTTCCAAACTCCCTGATCCAAAAAAGAACTACCATCCGCAAATAAGGTTAGATCCAGGTTGTCTAAGGGGATTTCTTGTAGATCTTCTTTCTGTTTTTTTTTT
>NW_003852430.1:16349335-16350937 GCF_000181295.1 Otolemur garnettii
AACCTGCCACCTTAGGTGTATGTGGCTGGCGCCTTAGCCACTTGAGCCACAGGCGCTGAGCCGTAGATCTTCTTTTGAAGCATAATTCTGCAAAATGAACAGCTGGCAGTGGGGTTCTGGGTCTCCCTCGGCCTCGGGTAGGAAGGACAGGCAGCTTGGGCCTCTTGAAGGAGTCATTTTATGGCCACACTGATAGCATCCCTTAGAAGGCTGTCCCTGGCACCTGGGTTGTGATCACCAAGGTGGCTTTCTGTAGAGCGTAATGGAGGGGGGAGTTGCCTTTGTCTTCTCTCTTCTCATGCTCCCTTGGTTTCAGTTATAAAATACTCAAGGCAGTGATTCTCAGTACATCCTCTAGGTTTGGTCCAGGCCAAGAGCCAATTTTTGTAGTTTTCTCCTGAAATTTGTGTTACAAATTTGTCTTTTAAAATAAGTTGGCCCTCAAATGGATCCAGTGGCAGGGGAGTGTGCTTTCTTAAGCTCTGAGTCGCTCCAGGAAAGCCAAGGGGTTTTCCTCCTTTCTTGGATGACAGTGGACTTTTTTGGGCCCGGCACTGACAGTCCCTTGGCCTGTCAGGGTCCCAGTCTGGATCTTCCGGTGAGATGGCCTGAGTACCTGTGAGGAACCTACTCTTTTTCTCAGGTGTCATGTCATCCCTGGTGTTAGCCAGATGCCACTCATTTCCATGCATACAGGTCTCCTCAAGGGCCACTGATTTCTCTGCTGCTTGTTAGAGTCTGGTCCAAGAGTAACATCATGTCTTGTCAGGACAAGTCAAACTGTCCCAGCTGAGATATATATAATGACCCAGAGACATATTTTTCTGGGTCATTTATAAACTTGCCCAAATCAGCTTTCATGTTTTAACTCTGACAGTGAAAAGAGAACGTGGACCTGGGTGTGAAGCTCTCCTCCCATCTCTTGCAAATGACATAAAGGACAGAGAGGAACTGGTTGAGCCTTGTAAGGTGTTCCTTCGCTTGTCCTCTTCTCTGCTGCAGTAGGGTTTGGGGCCTCTGTTGGGGACTTGGATACAGGGGGCAAGTAGCCTCTAGTGAGGCCTCAGGAGATTCTTGGGGCCCTTGGTCTGATATCTGCTTCTGGCGGGAAAGAGCTGGTCTGATGTCTGCCTCTGGCACTAACACGGCGAGTTTGGTACATTCATGGATTATATGTTAAGGCAAAAAGTGCCTGTATGTATGGACCTCTGACCAATTTCCCTCCTTCCTGCAAACCAAGTCTAGCTGGGCAATAGTGTTATAATTTATACCCTCCATGACCCACATCTCGCCAGGTTACACTGTGGCCAGTCCTCGCTACAAAAGAAAATTACGCATTTCTTCTTCAGGGTTTGAGGATCAAACTGGCTCCAGTTTTTCAAAATGCATCTTAGTGGGGTGTTGTTTCTGAAAGCTGAGGAGTTCACTATCTAGAAAATAGAGAACAGGCCAGCCATGGTGGCTCACTCCTATAATCCCAGCACCCTGGGAGGCTGAGGCAGGTATATTGCTTGAGCTCACCAGTTCAAGACCAACCTGAGCCAGAGCAGAAATCCCATCTCTAAAAATAGCTGGACGTTGTGGTGAGTGCCTATAGTGCCA
>NW_003852430.1:16351998-16354471 GCF_000181295.1 Otolemur garnettii
TAAATATGCTGACCAAGTTTGTCCAGTCTCGTCTAGAATCCATCAAACTACAGATGATGCTGGAAATGGAACCTGACATGAAAACCCCTATCTGATGTGGCCCCTTAGACCCACCCTGGTGGAAGGAACCAGAGCCATAGGGCCCCCCAATGCCTAAAAGGCCCTAAACAACCGAGCTACAACCACAACCCATTCAGGACCCCTTCCACTGTATTGGAAGCTTTCCTATCCTCAATAAACTATAGAATTTGCTTACCTGTGGCCTGTGAATTCATTCGTCAATTCCCAAGGCCAAGAATCTGCCAAAACTTGGTATCACATCAGCCACTTGGGCTGGGAGGAAATGCATGTTCCTGAGGGTCTCTGTCATTCCTTCCTCTGGGTTCCATATTATCCATGTTGGTTTATGGCCTCAAACATGAATCTGAAGAATTTTCCTTGCTTAGCAGTATTGGGAGGGAGATACTTGATCAAATGTGATCAAGGTACATACAGTACCTAAAGGTCTGATTTACTTATATAGCAGACTGCAGAGTATTGGGACCATTAAGGAAACAAGTGAGACATTGGACCTGAGTGTCACTCCTAATAATGAGATAGCCAATATCTTATCTATTTTTTTTTTACATTTACTGGTTTATTATAAGAGATATTACAAAAGATATAGAATGTTATACACAGAGATGCCTACGGGAAGGTATGGGGAACAGTACAGGGCTTCCAGGCCCTCAGAGTGTTCCACCCCCCCCCCAACCTCCCTGCATTCAGCTCTCCAGTCTTCTGGGGGTTTTGATGGAGGATCCTGTGGAATATAATTAGTCTTCAGGGTATTGTGTGGAACCCTCTCTAGAATGAGGATTTTTAAGACCCACAAATAGAAAAGTGGAGGAAGATCAGAGTCCTGCCTTGGGGCTGAGGAAGGTCAGAGAGATTCTGCTTCCTGAGGCCACCCAGCATGATAACAAAGGACTATGGGAGTTGCTAACTGCAGAAAAAAACATACATAGACGTGTGTATGTATAAAATAGTAACACAGCAGACCACCCCCTGGTTTTCAAACACAGATCCCTTACATCAAAACAATACACAACTCAAAAGATACTGATTCCCATTCAGTCAGCAATAATCAGTCTAGTTCATCCTCACATCTTATGAATGTTTCCAAAGCTAAGGTCCCTAAGATTTGTAAGCTTTCTTCTAATCAACCAATTTCTAAAAGCATGAGTGGTCTCAGCAAACATACAGCTTCACCCTTTCAAGTATTTGGAATAATGGAGCTAAAAGACAATATCAGCTCTTGCTCTGAAACTCTTTTGAGTTGTTAATGTCATTTGCTTTATTCAAAGTTATCCATCTTTGGGAAGGACATTAGTCTTGTGTCTTGTGCATGTAACCCCAGCACTTTGAGAGCCCAAGCCAGGAGGATGGCTTGAGGCAGGAGTTTGGGACTAGCCTAAGACCCTGTCTCTATTTAAAAAAAAACAAAAAACAAAAAACAAACATGAATTAGGCGTGCAAGGTGGTGCACACACCTGTTGTCCCAGCCACCGAGAGGATCATTTGAGCCCAGGAGTTCAAGGCTTCAGTGAGCTATGGTTGTGCTTCTGCACTCCAGCCTGGGTGACAGAGTGAAGTGCCATTCATTCATTTATTCATAAATAAAATACATACATACAAACATACATCCATATGTGTATAGATGTAGTTCGGCCACTGTGCTGGTCTAGATTGCTGAGAGCAGTACCACTCTCATGGGTAGTTTCCATTCATGTAGGGTAGGGTTAAGCCATCTTTACAACTAGGTAATACAGCTATGTGCACTCTTGGTGCCAATTTTGCCAGATGAGGTGAAGGCACAATCTACCCCCATCAGGTCCTGATAAATTCTGACATAATGTTTAAAAACATACAGTTTCTTGCTTTAAAATCATCCCTGCTTCCAGCATTTGTATTTGACCTAGTCCTAAGTCATCAGTCCTAAGAGACCAAAAAGTTTTTTGAGGTGATTTGAGGATAAAAGAAAAAGTTATATTGGCGGCACCTGTAGCTCAGTGGGTAGGGCGCTGGCCACATATACCAAGGCTGGAGGGTTCAAACTAGCCTGGATCAGCTAAACAATAATGACAACTGGAACAAAAAAATAACCAGGTGTTGTGGTGGGCACCTGTAGTCCCAGTTACTTAGGATACTGAAGCAAGGGAATTGCTTAAGCCCAAGAGTTGGGGGTTGCTGTGAGCTATGACACCACAGCACTCTACGGAGGGTGACACAGTAAAACTTTGTATCAAAAGAAAAAATTACAGTCTTTATACCAGTCTGCTACTCCCATGGCAAGAATTTCACTATCTGCTTGGCGCCTGTGGCTCAAGTGGCTAAGGCGTCAGCCACATACACCTAAGGTGGCGGGTTCGAATCCAGCCTGGCCTGCCAAACAACAATGACAGCTGCAACCAAAAAAAAAAAAAAAATAGCC
>NW_003852430.1:16354983-16356077 GCF_000181295.1 Otolemur garnettii
AGGATTTTAAGAGCTGGACAGTGTGTTCCTTGGTCTGAAGAAATAGCGTTCAGCAGTCCAAATTCATGTGAGATGCTCTGTTCTTTTGTTTTTCTGACACTCTGGGCATTTACATGTTTCACTGGGCAAGCAAAGCCCACTCCACCCTCAGTGTCCACTGTCAAGGTCTCCCAGGGGTACCAGCATCAACCTCACTTGCCAGCTATGTTCAGGGCCTTCCTGCTAGGGAATCTGTGCCCAGCCTCTGTGCCAAAGGTGCCTGGTGCCTTTCAGATCAGACTGGAGATTTATCTGTTCTCCCCCGTGTATTTATTCCATCATTTATTTATATCTATATAGACTCAAGTCTTACTAGTCTTTTTAAAGAACCAGGTTTGGGGTTTGTTTGCTTTGTTTTGTTTATGTTTCTTATTCCAAGAATGGCTTCTGGTTTAACCTTTTATTTCCTTTAAAGTTTTTGTTTCTCTAAGATTATTCTAATTTTTTGGAGTTGAATGTCTAACTCAACTCATTTTTATTTTTTCTTCTTTCTGAGAACTACAGTTCAAGGCAGGTCAACACTTTCCCTCTCAGCTCCCCATCCACTCTGACACACCCCTCTGGCACTTCTGGAAACACTGTCAGCTTGACAGCAGCCTCATCTGCCAGGCTCACCCTTTAAACTACAGCTCTGCTCTTCTAGCTGCCTTTTCTCTTGCATTCTGAGGCCTCTGCACCACTCTTGGCTTTTCTGTTTCCAAGGACTACCTTTGAAGGATTTTATCTGCTAAGGAGTGCTAAATATGGCACTCTTAAAATTTCCATATGCTTGTTTTGCCATAGAAAGAACAAAAAAAAAATTTTTTTTTTTTATGAGACAGAGTCTCTGGGCTCAACCTCAAACTCCTTTGGCTCAGCCTCCCAAGTAGCTGGGACTACAGGTGCCTGCCACAATGCCCAGTTGTTTTTAGAAATGAGTTTTCCATCTGGCTCAGGCTGGTGAACTTGTGAGCTCAGGCAATCCACCCCCCTGGACTCCAAGAGTGCTAGGATTATAAGTGTGAGCCACTGCACTGGCCTTTTTTTTTTTTTTTTAGACAGAATCTCACTTTGTC
>NW_003852430.1:16356957-16359555 GCF_000181295.1 Otolemur garnettii
CTTAAATTCTTTAAAATCAATTGACTTTACTGGTTTGGCCTCTTTGCCTTATTGATGCTTATTATGATTCATTCCATATTATTTTTTTTTGTTAAAGAATTGTGGCTTTACAAATTTGGTCAATTCCTACTTCTAAGTGCTGATCACAACGTTAGCCACCAGATGGCACTCAATCTTACCTTAATTCTACTCCCCGCTAGTTATTTAAAAGATAAAATGTAAAGGCCTTTGTCTGTTTTTAAGCTGGTTTCCAAAGCACATTTTCTGTGCATAACCAAATTTAGAAAGGGTAAGGGCAGAGGAAAAGCTATTTAGCTTATCTACCCACATGATTGGTAAAACTATTCAACAAGGCAAGACTTACACAGCCGGCGAGAGAATTATACACCTACTCCTAGCCTTATACTGCAGCCAGATCACACCAGAATGTGTTGGGGATTAAGAAATACTTTTCCAGGCTCAGTGCCTGTGTCTCAGGTGACTAGGGTGCCAGCCATATACACCTGAGCTCAAGGGTTCAAAACCAGCCCAGCCCACCAAACAACAATGACAGTTGAAAAAAAATAGCTGGGCATTGTGGCAGGCATCTGTATTCCCAGCTACTTGGGAGGTGGAGGCAGGAAAATCACCTGAACCCAGGAGTTGGAGGTTGCTGTGAGCTGTGATGCCACAGTGCTCTATAGAGAGCGACAGCTTAAGACTATGTCTCAAAAAAAAAAAAAAAAGAAAGAAAGAAAAGAGATACTTTTCCGGCTCCACGCCTGTAACACAATGGAGGCTGTGGGTTCAAACCTGGCCTGGGCCAAGCTAAACAACAATGATGACAACCTCAACAAAAAATAGCCAAGTCTTGTGACAAGCGCCTATAGTCCCAGCTTCTTGGGAGACTGAGGCAAGAGAATCGCTTAACCTAGGAGTTGGAGGTTGCTGTGAGCTGTGACACCACCACAGTCTACCAAGGGTGACATAGTGAGACTCTGACCCCCCCCCCCACCAAAAAATACTTTTCTTTGCTTGGTCTTAAATGAATTCACTAGATTTTTTTTTTAAGCAGTGAAGAAAAAATTCAGAACTCAAAAAAAAGTGTCAGCCGGGCAAGGTGGCTCATATTTGTAATCCTAGCACCATGAGAATGAGGTGGGTGGATTGCTTTAGCTCACAGGTTCAAGACCAGCTTGAGAAACAGCAAGACCCCCACCTCTAAAAATTAGCCTGGCCAGGCAGGGAACAGTGGCTCACGCCTATAATCCTAGCACTCTAGGAGGCCAAAGTGGTTGGACTGCCTAAGCTCACAGGTTCAAGACCAGCCTGAGCCAGAGCAAAACCTCATTTCTAAAATAGCCAGGCACTGTGGTAGGCGCCTGTAGTCCCAGCTGCTTGTAAGGCTGAGGCAAGAGAATCACTTAAGTCCAAGAGTTTGAGGTTGCTGTGAGCTGTGAAGTCACAGCACTCTATCAAGGGTCTCAAAAAAAGGAAAAATAGCCAGGGGTTTGTGGTGGGTGCCCATAGTCCCAGGTACTCGAGGTTAAGGCAATAGAATCACTTTAGCCCACAAGTTTGAGGTTGTAGTGAGCTGTGACACCACATCACTCTACCGCAGGCAACAAAGTGAGACTCTGTCTCAAAAAAGAAAAGTGCCTATAAAATTTACATAAGATAATATTGGTAATAATTAGATATTAACCATGCTGATTTCTTAGTTCTCTGTTCTTGAGGACTCCTTTCCTTGAATTATATCAAAATTCAGGAGTATGAAGAAAAAGAGAAACTGTTTCCCTCAGCTTTAACTGAGGTGAAGGGCAGGTGTGGTGGCTCAGGCCTGTAATCCCAGCACTCTGGGAGGCCAAGGCGGTGGATCACTTGAGTTGAGGAGTTAGTTTGAGACCAACCTGAAAAAGAGTCATAACCTATCTCTACTAAAAATAGAAAAAAAAACCACGTGGGTGTGGTGGTGGGCTCCCAACTACTCAGGAGGCTGAGGCAGGAGAATGGCTTGAACCCAGGAGTTTGAGGTTATCCTTGGCACTTTACCTGGGATAACAGAGTGAGATTCTGTCTCAAAAAAATAATTGAGATGATGGACAGTGCCACTAACTTTGTTTTCTATACACATATTTCAATGGATGCAGTGTCCACTTTTCATTTATCAATGAAACTTTTCATTTATCAACTGTCACAGCATCAACCTTTCATTTATCAATGAAGTGCTGAGAACTACACCTCTTTTATTTTATTTTCTTTTTATTGTTGGGGATTCATTGAGGGTACAAGAAACCAAGTTACACTGCTTGCATTTGTTAGATAAAGTCCTTCTCCTTTTTTATTTTCTAAAAACAATTACAAAAATAAGCATACAGATTTTCTCATGACAAAGAGCAACATATAAATATTTTAAAGAACCTGGAACCAGGAAGATGCCTGTGGCTCAGTGAGTAGGGTGCCAGCCCCATATATCGAGAATGGCGGGTTCGAACCCAGCCCAGGCCAAACTGCAACAAAAAAAATAGATGGACATTGTGGCAGGTGCCTGTAGTCCCAGCAACTCAGGAGGCTGAGGCAAGAGAATCACTTAAGCCCAAGAGTTTGAGGTTGCTATGA
>NW_003852430.1:16359575-16361249 GCF_000181295.1 Otolemur garnettii
GTAGTCCCAGCAACTCAGGAGGCTGAGGCAAGAGAATCACTTAAGCCCAAGAGTTTGAGGTTGCTATGAGCTGTGACGCCACAGCACTCTACTGAGGGCAACCAAGTGAGACTCTGTCTCTAAAAAAAAGAACCTGGAACCAGATGGTGCTTTCAGGATTTGCTGACCTGACAAGAGATGGTACAATCCTACTACTAGGATGGCCCCCAAAAACATGGGGAAAAAATCCCCCATTAAGTGGGGTAGAGATGCCAGAATTATAGCAGAAGTTGGAAGAATGAAATGGCTTAAAGAAGTAAGCATGCTATAGAGTAGCACCCACTGTATACTGCGAATAGTTAAGGCTGAAAAATCCACAAGAGTGACCAGAAAATATATTACTTTCCAAAGCAATAAGGAATATGCTATTAAGAAGGTCACCATCACCACTAAGTTCAGTAGTGCATCTTCTCTGGGGGCCAGGGCTATTGTGCTTGGACTGCAGTCTCTGACAGCAATTTGGATAATAGGAACACTCCCTCAAACAATAAAAGCCAGATGATACCACTCAACCCTCAGACACCAGATGATAAAGGGGCAAAGTCCCAGGGTCAGTTTCCCGGGGGAGCCTAACTACTAGAAAGTTACAGAAACAGTTAGTGAAACTTGGCATCTCTAGGGGCAAACTTAATTTGTACATAAAGAAATCAAGCCTGGATGATCAGGAGGATAAGGGCAGTAGCAGTAAACAGTTATATTCTGGTGGGCCTGTAATCTTAGCATTCAGGAAGGCCAAGGCAGAAGATTGCTTGAGCTCAGGAGTTCAGAGAGAAGCCTAAGCAAGAGCAAGACCCCGTCTCTAATAAAAACAGAAAAACTAGCCAAGTGTTGTGGCACCTGTAGTCCTAGCTACTTGGGAAGCCGAGGCAAGAGGACTACTCAAGCCCAAGAGTTTAAGGTTGCTGTGAGCTATAGTGATGTCACAGCACTCTAGCCAGGGTGACAAATTGAGACTATCTCAAAAAGAAAAAAAAAAGTTATGTTCTCTTGCCCAGTTTTTGGACCTGAAACTCAGTGATTGAGGGAGAGGCCAGATACAGAGGACTGTGGCAGGAGGTAGTAATGATCCCCAGTCCATCCTTCCCCCAAAGGAGCCTATGGTCATTTGCTTCAGGTAACGTACCCTGGGTAAAGAGAAATACCCCAACATTGTGGACTACTGAACACAAGGTCTCAGTTGACATTGATGCCAGGAGACTGCCAACATCATCCTGTCCACCCTCTTGCAGGTCATTTGGGATCAGATAATAAATGGAGTCCTGGCCGAGACCCAGCCCAGAGTAGGTCCACTGGGCTCATAACGCACTTGATGATAGTTTCCCCAGCTCCCAAACAAGTCATTGTAATGGGGATTCATGGCAGCCGGTCTAACCTCAACATTGATTCCACTCCTACAGGTGAAGTTAGAATGAGGAGGCCTTCTAATAATGAAGCCCTCTGAGACTGCCCCCATCATTTTCTGACACAGACCAAATCAAGACCAGGCATAGCGGCTCATGCCTGTAATCCTAACACTTTGGGAGGCCAAGGTGGGAAAATCTTCTGAGCGTAGGAGTTCAAGATCAGCTTGAATAACATAAAGAACCTGTTTTTTTTTTTTTTTTTAGACACAGAGTCTCACTTTGTCACCCTCTG
>NW_003852430.1:16361357-16362692 GCF_000181295.1 Otolemur garnettii
CTCCAATAAACAAAAATTGCTTTAAAAAATACATACTATATAAGCCAGGCACGGTGGCTCATGCCTGTAATCCCAGCAATTGGAAGGCTGAGGCAGGTGGATTAACTGAGCTCACAGGTTTGAGCCCAGCCTGAGCCAGACCAGACCCCATTTCTAAAAAACTAGCCAGGCATTGTGGTGGGCGCCTATAGTCCCAGTTACTTGGGAAGCTGAAGCAATAGAATCACTTGAGCCCAAGAGTTTGAGGTTGCTGTGAGCTGTGATGCCACAGCACTCTACCAAGGTCGACAAACTAAAACTGTCTCAAAAAAAAAAAAATACATGCTATATAGATATTTAACACAAATGATAGAATACCACACACAGTGTGCATCTTCTTTCTTTTTCTTTTCTTTTTTTTTCCTGAGACAGAGTTTCATTATGTTGCCCCTCAGTGGAGAGCTGGGACGTCACAGATCACAGCAACCTTAAACTCTTGGGCTCAAGCAATTTTCTTGCCTCAGCCTCCCAGGTAGCTGGGACTACAGGTGTCCTCCACAATGCCCAGCTACTTTTTTTTGTTGCAGTTGTCATTGTTGGTTAGCTGGCAGGGGCCAGGCTCAAACATGCCAGCATTGGTGCACATGTCTGGTGCTATAGCCACTGTGCTATGGGCGCCGAGCCTGCATCTTTTTTCTTAAAGCACCTTGAGGATTGTTCCATTTGGCACTTCATTTGAGATATACAAATTTACTTATTTTCTCTCAGTACAATATAAATTTCATGAGGACAAAAGCTTTTGTCTTCTTTTTCATTACTTTTTTGCTTTTGAAATACATATTTTCCTATTCATAATTTTGATTGTGTCAGTAATGCTATTGAAATAAATATCCTTTCCCCTGTTATTTCTTGCAAGCAGGAGTACAACTATAGGATAAACTTACAAATGTAGATCGCTAGGTCAAAGGCTGTGTACATTTTCAACTGATACGGTACTGCCAAGTGGTGTTCCACTGAGGTTGAACCAATTAGCATACTCACTGGCCTTGTTGCTAACATTATCATGGGAGAAACGCTGACATTTACTCTTGCACAATACCAACACCTATGCTTTTAAGTTCTCCTGTTTTCAAAAAATCAGTGTTGGAAAATACCAAGCAGGGACCGCACCTGTGGCTCAGTGGGTAGGGTGCCCGCCCCAAATACCATGGGTAGCGAGTTCAAACCCAGCCCCAGCCAAACTGCAGCCAAAAAAATAGCTGGGTGTTGTGGCGGGTGCCTGTAGTCCCAGCTACTGGGGAGGCTGACGCAAAAGAATTGCCTAAGCCTGGGAGTTGAGGGTTGCTGTGAGCTGTG
>NW_003852430.1:16363389-16366147 GCF_000181295.1 Otolemur garnettii
CAGCTCACAGCAACCTCCAACTCCTGGGCTCAAACGAGTCTCCTGCCTCCGCCTCCCAAGTAGCTGGGACCACAGGCGCCCGCCACAATGCTTGGCCATTTTTTGGTTGCAGCCATCATTGCTGTTTGGCGGGTCCGGGCTGGGGATTCGAACCCGCTACCTTAGGTGTACGTGGCTGGCGCCTTAGCCGGTTGAGCTATAGGCACCGAGCCATCAGTTCGATTCCTTGGGCAAGAACTCCTCCCGCTACTAGAGCTCCGCATACAGACTAAGCTCCTCCCCTCAAGAACCCCGTGCTGTGCAAATTCCCCAGGTTAAGCGTGCACTGTCACCTGCTTCTGCACGAGTGGAGAGGCTGCCTGTGGCTGAGCTCCCGCTTGCAAGGAAGGAGCTGCCGGACAGATGCTGACCCCCCTTTCAGGGTCCCGCGGGGCCGGGCTGCCCCCCAGGGACCTGCTTGGGAGGCCCCGGGTGTTAGTAAGGAAAACAGCCAGAAACAGCAGTACGCGGAACCCTCGAGGCTGCCCCGCGTGGCCGAGAGCGCCGGGGACACCGGGCCGGCCGCTGAGGGGTCGCGGGGGGACGGGGGAGGCCGGGGGGTCGGCCCTCGGGGAAGGGGCGACAGCGCTCGGGAACAGCGCGTTTGGAGAGAAAACCCGGGGCCGCGCTTCCCTCAGGACAGGAAGGCGCCACAAAGACGTCGCAGACCCTGGGCCCTTCCAGGCGCGGACCCGGTGTCGGGGGTGGGCAGATTCCGGACCCGCCACCCAGTTTATAACAATCTGAAAAAAAAAAAATTTTTTTTTTTAGAGTCAGAGTGCTATAGCGTCACAGCTCACAGTAACCTCAAATCTTGGGCTTAAGTGATTGCCTCAGCCTCCCAGGAACAATCTGAACATTTAAAAAACAAAACCAAACCAAAAAAAGTCCTGTTCTGGGAAGCGCGGGCTTTTCAGGGTTCATTTCAAATGGAGCCACAGACTGCCGAGCTGGGAGGGGCCGTGAAGGGACTCCACCAGGTGAAGTCTCAAAAGCGGGGAGATGCCAGGTCGGCCTCCCCGGGCTGCGCTGGGGTCGCCGGCACGGTCCCCGCTGGACGGCGCAGCTCCTGCACTCTGTAGCTGGGCGCAGCATCGAGTACTATAGCGTCACAGCTCACAGCAACCTCCAACTCCTGGGCTTAAGCGATTCTCTTGCCTCAGCCTCCCGAGCAGCTGGAACTATGGGACTACAGGCGCCCGCCACAACGCCCGGCTATTTTTGTTGTTGCTGTTGCAGTTATTGTTGTGTTAGCTGGCCGGGTCTGGATTCCAACCCGCCACCCTCCGTGCATGTGGCTGGCGCCGGAACCACTGTGCTACAGGCATTTAGCCAGGCTTCGCCAACTTGAAGCAAGACAAGACTCAGGTTCTGCAGAACCTGGATGGCACTGCAGCTCGGTCTGGGCCTGAAGGACGATCAGGGAAATAGGAAGTGGGCTGAGGCGAGCCCCTACAGGATTCCGACCCAGGAGGCTTCGAGGGGCGCCACCTGCCATTAGGTCCAAACCCCACCCCAACCCCCAGGGAAGAACTCAGAGCCGGGTCAGTGGGCAGGTGGGGCCTTGCCCTGGCTCCCCACCCTTTCTCCCAATCAGAACCACTTACTGCTTGGTGCTTTCTGGATCCTTCCTGCCTTACATAACACTGCTTTGCAGGAAAAAAAAAAATGTATTTTTTGAGACAGAGTCTCTTTCTATCACCCTGGGGTTGAGTGCGTTGGCATCAGCATCATCATAGCTCACAGCAACCACAAACTCCTGGGCCCAAGGGAGCCTCTTGCCTCAGCCTCCGGAGTAGCTGAAACTACAGGTGTGGACCACAGTGCCTGGCTACTTTTTCTATTTTTGGTATAGACAGAGGTCTTGTTCTTGCTCAGGCTGGACTCCAACTCCTGAGCTCAAGGGATCCCCTCAGCTCGCTCTCCCAGAGTGCTAGGATTACAGGCATGAGCCCCATTCCCCCCCCTTGCAGATACCTTTAATCCCATCCTCTTCTCCCCATTCCATCATGTCACCCTTTAACCTTTAAAGAGCCCTCACACACCCCTTTAACTCCCCCCTCCCCGCCCACCCACTTGCTACCTGGGAGATCTCCTCCACTTCAAGGACATGCCATCCTTCTAGATTCTCAGGCTCCATACCTTGGAGCCTCCCTGATTCCTCTGTCTCCCACTCACTCTTCTTTTGCACTTGCGGCCTCTCTTCCTTCCTGGCTTTGTAGCTTGCTCCTTTTTTATTTTGCATTTCACCTCTGGTGTCTTAATTACATATTCTCAGGGAGACCTTCCCTGGGTTCCCAATTTAAAACCACAACTTCAACCTCTTTTCTTTTTTTTTTTCTTGAGACAGAGTCTCACTTTGTCACCCTCGGTAGAGTACTGTGGTGTCACAGCTCACAGCAACCTCAAACTCTTGGGCTCAAGCGATTTTCTTGCCTCAGCCTCCCAAGCAGCTGGGTTTATGGGGCACCCGACACAATGCCTGGCTATTTTGTTGTTGTTATTGTTGTTGTTGTTGTTGTTGTTGTTGTCATGGTCATTGTTTAGCAGGCCCAGGTCGGGTTGGAACCCACCAGCCCCACTGTATGCAGCTGCTGCCCTAGCCACTGAGCTACAGGCGCCAAGCCTCCTTGCTTTCTTTTTTTTTTTTTTTTTGACAGTGCCTCAAGCTGTCCCCCTGGGCAGAGTGCCGTGGCATTACAGCTCACAGCAACCTCCA
>NW_003852430.1:16366394-16368297 GCF_000181295.1 Otolemur garnettii
TCAGTCAACTATGTATTGTACTCATTGATTTTGCATAATTAATTAATAACACGTTAATTAAGAACAATGTTTCCCATTACCACTACTAGAATATAAACACAGAGACTCCGTCTCCCACCCTATCCCCTGCAGTTAGAATCTGCTTTGCACATAAAATGTGCTGCACAAAACTTTGCTGAATGGGTCCTGGCTCATGCCTATAGTGCTAGTTCAGCCCTGGGAGGCCCAGCAGTGAAATCTCTTGAGCCCTGGAATCAGACCCTACTAAAAATAGAAAAAAAATTCCAGGCTTGGTGGTAAGTGCTGGTGGTAGGAGGATCACTTGAGCCCAGGAGTTTGAGGTTGCTGTGTGCATTTTGATGGTTAGTGTATTTAGCTCTACCTGATTTTTATAAATCACCTATCCACATATCCATTAAAAGACACTTGCATATGCTCCAATTTGTCACTATTTTAATGATTCTGAAAACATTCTAGAACACATGTGCCCAGACCTTTTTGGAATTAAACAGGATTCTGAGAGACAGAATTGTGTGTACAAAGTGGATCTACCTTTAATATGCTATCCTGGATGTTCTAAAGTGAGGAGACATTCTGTTACATTAAAAGCAAGTTTAGGGCTCCAGGCCTGTAGCTCAGCCGCTTGGGCACCAGCCATATACAGCCATTCTGGTGGGTTCGAATCCAGCCCAGGCCTGCCAAACAACAATGAGAACTAGAACCAAAAAAATAGCCAGGCATTGTGGTGGGCACCTGTAGTCCCAGCTACTTGGGAGGCTGAGGCAAGAGAATCGCTTGAGTCCAAGAATTTGAGGTTGCTGTTAGCTGTGATGCCACGGCATGCTACCCAGGGAGACATAGTGAAACTCTGTCTCAAAAATAAATA
Source organism: Otolemur garnettii (assembly GCF_000181295.1). Lineage (NCBI taxonomy): Eukaryota > Metazoa > Chordata > Mammalia > Primates > Galagidae > Otolemur > Otolemur garnettii. The sequence continues at coordinate 16,367,281 of NW_003852430.1, forward strand.
AATAAAATAAAAGCAAGTTTAGGCAGGGCACATTGGCTCACGCCTGTAATCCTAGTGCTTTGGGAGGCTAAAGTGGAGGATACCTTGAGCTCTGGAGCTCCAGACCCTGAGCAAGAGCAATACTGCCTCTACTAAAAATAGAAAGAATTAGCTGGTGGACACCTGTAGTCCTAGCTACTCACAAGGCTGAGACAAGAGGATTGCTTAAGTTTGAGGTTGCTGTGAGCTCAAGCCTCAGTGCTCTAGCCTGGGGCAACAGAGTGAGAGTCTGTCTCAAAAAAGAAAAAGAGAGAGAGAGAGAAAGAAGGAAAAGAAAAAGGAATAGAGAATAAAATTTTTGCCAAAGAGTAAAATACTGAGTGGATTCAAAGATAATAGGTCAAAGGACACAAAATTTCAGTTAGACAGGAAGAAAAAGTTCTCACACACACACAAACTTATTAAGGAGGGGAGAAAGACTGAAAGGGCTTAGAAAGGAACCCATCTGAGGTGTCTGACAATAGTCGGTCTTTTCAACCTAGATGCTTGTTACACAGGTGGTTGTGTTGTGCTAACTATTGCACTATACCTTTATGTTTTGTTCACTTTCCCACTTGTGTATATTTTACTATAAAAGTTTTTCATTTTCTTTTCTTTTCTTTTTTTTTGCTTTTTTTAAATTTTGAGACACAGTCTTACTCTGTTGCCCAGGCTAGAGATCCAATGGCCTCAGCCCAGCTCCCAGCAACCTCAAACTCCTGGACTCCTGTGAACCTTCCAAGTAGCTGGGACTACAGTTGTCTGCCACACACCCAGTTAATTTTTCAGTTTCAGTATAGAGGGGGTCTTGCTCTTGCTCAGGCTGGTCTCAACCTCCTAACCTCAAGGAATCCTCCACCTAGGACTCCCAGAGTACTAGGATTACAGGTATAAGCCACCATCTCTGGCCTGTTATAAAAGTTTTTAAAGATATCTCATTTCTGGCTCGGCGCCTGTGGCTCAACCGGCTAGGGCGCCAGCCACATACACCTAAGGTGG
>NW_003852430.1:16368829-16370047 GCF_000181295.1 Otolemur garnettii
TGTGGTAGGCTGAGGCAAGAGAATTGCTTGAGCCCAAGAGTTTGAAGTTGCTATGAGCTATGATGCCATGGCACTCTACCTAGGACAACAAAGTGAGAGTCTGTCTTAAAAAAAAAAAATTTGCAAGAAATGCATTCTACAGGGAGATGCCTGTGGCTCAAAGGAATAGGGCACCGGCACCATATACCAGCCCCGGCCAAAGACTGCAAAAAACAAAAAAAAGAAAAAAATGCATTCTACAAATGCCCTCTCACATACACTGCTTATAATAACAAAAGGTTAGATGTTACCTAAATGCCCATACTAAAATCAGTAATATACTTTCATTATAGTCAACATTTTTACTTTGCTTTTATTAATTTTTATTTTTTTCTTGATCAACTAACTCAGGTTGTACCATTTAGCATTATTAATGGCACAATACCATAAATACTGATAAGGAATAATCTTTAAGGTTCTGCACCTGTAGCTAAAGTGGCTAAGGCACCAGCCACATACACCAGAGCTGGCAGCTGGCGGGTTCGAATCCAGCCTGGGCCTGCCAAACAGCAATGACGACTACAACCAAAAAATAGCCAGGCATTGTGGCAGGTGCCTGTAATCCCAACTACTTGGGAGGCTGAGGCAAGAGAATGGCTTAAGCCCAAGAGTTGGAGGCTGCCATGAACTGTGACATGATGTCAGGGCACTCTACCCAAGGCGACAGCTTGAGAGTTTGTCCCCCCCAAAAAAGGAATAATCTTTAAGATAAAATTATTTCATATCTTGTATAAAAATATACAAATGTATGAAATATCTTGTCACAGATTAAAGTACACGACTGCATATATGAAATATGCGTGTACAGAGTTGGATATTTTGGCATCTCATAGCACATCAAAGTGAGATGTACTCAAAATAAAAAAACAAAAAAGAAATGGACACAGATTGAAAGGACACAGGAGCCAATCTGAAGGAATTCCTAACCTGAAAGAAATGGCCAAAGCTGGAAGAACCTGAACAACAAAAATCAACAATAGCATTGGATTACACTCTAAAGAACTTCATATACAAGTCTGTGCCAATATAAATAACTGAGTAAATAAATAGGTGAGAAGAAACACTATTTCGTACAGCAAGATGAAAGACATATCTTTTTTTTTTTTTTTTTTTTGAGACAGAGCCTCAAGCTGTCCCCCTGGGTAGAGTGCCATGGCATCATGCTCACAGCAACCTCCA
>NW_003852430.1:16370754-16373611 GCF_000181295.1 Otolemur garnettii
GCCTTAGCCGGTTGAGCTATAGGCGCTGAGCCCAAAACTATATTTTTAAGAGACATAGTCTTGCTCTGTGATCCAGACCAGGGTGCCATGGTGAGATATAGCTCACTATATGCTATGATCTTCAAACTCAAGCAATCCTCCTGCATCGGCCTTCCAGCGTGCTAGATAACAGGTGTGAGCCACCACACTTGGAAAACCTTAAAAATTAGCCAGATGTTGTGGTGAGTATCTGTGGTCCCAGCTACTAGAAGGCTGAGGAAAAAGGATTGCTTGCACCCAGGAGTTTGAGATTGCTGTGAGCTAGGCTGGTGGCATGGCACTCTAGCCTGGTCAACAGAGTGAGGCTCTGTCTCAAAAAAAATTAACTAAATGATTATTATTATTATTATTGTAGAAACAGAAGTCACCCTATGTTGCACAGGCTGGTCTCAAACATGGAACCTCACATGATTCTTCCTCCTTGGCCTCCCAAAGTGCTGAGATGGCAGGTATGAGTCACAAAACCCAACCCCCAGAATGTTTTCTCTCTTCCTCTTCTTACCCCAAAAGGAACACACAACACAAAAACCAATGTAAATTATTTATTATAAAATCACTGGCACTTCATTTAAAAGCTGGAGCTTGCAATAACTTAAACCAATACAGAATTAACAACACTTGATCCGGCACCCTGTCCTCATCCCCACCCTTCATGTCACAAACAGAACTGTGGACTCCTGATGGCCAATCCAACAGTCCTGCTGCAAACCACGCCATCCTGGTCCTGAGATCCCAGCAGGTCCCAGCCTTAACCTGAGCTCCTGCAGCACACGGCACAACTTTGCAGCCTCCTGGCTCGTGCTCTGGCTAAAAAGAAAGCAGCTGATCAAATGTGTGGTTTGTAGCAAGACCTGACAGCAGTGATTTGCAGACTTTGCATGAATGGAAATCACCTGGGGTGGGGGGATTGTTGAAACACAGGTTGCTGTGTACCCACCTCCTTTCGGATCCTGTGCGAATGGGGTGGTGGCATGTTTTTCTTTTCACTACTAGATCATCTGGGATTGGTTTTTTCTTTGTAACCATTAGGTATTATTTAACTACTAGTAATTTTGTGAGTTTACTATTTTTTTCCTTTCAGTTTTTGGCCAGGGCTGGGTTTGAACCCACCACCTCCAGCATATGCCCTACTCCTCTAAGCCACAGGCGCCCCTCTGGAGTTTACATTTTTAACAAGTTCCCAGATGACGATGATTCTGCCAGTTTGTGGGGGCTGCGCTTTCAGATCCGCTGCCCTGTATCTAAGTGATGGGGCAGTCCCAGTGGAAGATGGTCCCCTAGAGCTGCCCTAGAGACGCCAGGAGACTTCTAAACCTGGAATGCACAAACACGCTAGATTTTCCACCTTTGGGCCTGGTCGTACTCTCCCTCCCCAGCTGCATTTCGGTTTATTTTTTAATTTTTTTGCACACTCAGTGATTGTCTTGCCAGCTGTGTCAGGACTTCAGATGAAGGAACTGGAGCGACTCTTAAAGATAGGGGGACCGAAATCCGTCTACCTGAGCCCCCCCAAACTGCTCACCTCGATTTCCGCGGATTCGAAGCTGGAAAGACACGGTTCCAATCAGGAACATCACAAGCGTCTGGGAAAATGGACATCCGTAAATGAAAATCCGGACTCCGCGTCTTGAGGCCGTTCCAATCACGAGTAAGACTCGGAAAAACCTCTGGAAGGCCGCCAGCATGTTGCCATTCTCTCCTGGGAAAAGAAGGGCTCAGCTAGGTCGGAACGGTCAGGCCCCAGCGGCTGCCGGGTACTGCAGCCCCAGCAGGAAGGGACAGATATGGGAGAAGCGAGGTTCAAGTTATCAAGGAAAGGGGCTCTGGATCGGTCATCCTGGACTAGACAGATGTACAGTCTAGGAGTCCAGGAAATTTCAAGGGGCACCGTACCAGCCTCCCACCCCCCGGCGAGGGGGTACCCTAGGTAGACACGCAACGACGCGCGACCCCAAGGACCTCCCAGGACCTGAGCTCCCGGCTCGCTCACCGAACAACAGTGTAAACACCCAGGACTCCACGTAAACGACTTTGGGGCCCTGATAGTCCCCCAATATCAGTCTTGGGCTTTGAAGGAGACCAAGCTCCAAGAACTGGCGCAGAGGACGGAGAGACCGGAGCAACATTCCCGCCCACCGCCGAAACCGGCTGCGGCTCCGCCTCTTCTTACCCGCCCCTCCGACCCACACCGGCTGACCATCCCGCCCGCCCTCCGTCCCTTCTGTTCTCTCCACCAGGTTTTACCAATCGGGCCTGCTCCTGTCACCGCCTGGGCTATCAGGTTGCCTTTCTGCCGTCTAGCGGCCCTGGCCTCCAGACCTCGAGTTTGCGAGGGCCACTGCCAGCTGCGGCTGGGGACAGCGCTGCGGGAGAAGGGGCTGGCTGGCTAGAAATGGGCGTGAGTGGACGGCTGAGAAAGGGAACCCACGCCTGCTCTGAGGACTGGGCTATCCGCCCTCAGGGCCTCCAAGTCTTCCGCAGACGTTCTCTTTCTCCGCCTCCACGGTCTCCTCCCAGGGGCGAACCCGCCGCGGCGCTCACACGGCTGTCGGCTTCAATCGCGATCGCCCTCGGGGAACAGGCTCCGAAGACCACCGACTGGTTCCGAGAGAAGAAAACTTGCACTTGGGTCCCAGGCTCTGTGGCTCCGCGGTCCCAGCCTGGTTCCGAGAGAAGAAAACTTGCACTTGGGTCCCAGGCTCTGTGGCTCCGCGGTCCCAGCCGTCTCTAAGTTACCGGATTCTCGCATCTGGACGTGAGGGTTAGTCTACAGGCTGGAACCCGAACGCGGAGCGAAATGGCAAAGAGAGCAGCTGCC
>NW_003852430.1:16374249-16379979 GCF_000181295.1 Otolemur garnettii
GACCCTGGTTGGAGCCCTCATTTGGGCATTTACAAGTTGTGTGATCTTGGGCAATTTATTTAAACAAGCCCAAGTTTTCCAGGCTGAAAAGGAACAACATCATCCTTTCCTTGAAAGAATTAGAGGGGGAAAAATGGTATTTGAGGGCCATTAGGCATAACCTATTCTTGGTATTATTATTATTATTATTATAGAGACGGAGTCTCACTTTGTTGCCCTCGGTAGAGTGCTGTGGCGTCACACAGCTCACAGCAACCTCCAGCTCTTGGGTTTAGGCGATTCTCTTGCGTCAGCCTCCTGAGTACCTGGGACTACAGGAGCCGGCCACAACACCCGGCTATTTTTTGTTGCAGTTTGGCCGGGGCTGAGTTCGAAACCGCCACCTTCGGTATATGGTGCCGCCCCGTGGTATTATTTTTATATATTAATGTATCCCTGGGAAATACATCCTCCCTGCCCGCCCACGCAAATAATCCATTCCTCCATGGTGAGTAAAAAGGAGAGCAGCAGCCTCTTTGCTCTTTATGTGCCTGCCTTGACACCTGCATTTTATACACATAGAAGATTCCTAGCCAAAGGCACAGACCCCTACTTTTTTTGTTTTGAGACAGAGTCTCTGCCATAGAGTGTCGAGGCAAGAGGATCACTTGGGGCAGGGTGCGGTGCTCGCGCCTATAATTCTAGCACTCTGGGAGGTCTAGGCAGGTGGAGCCTGAGTCATAGCAAGACTCCATCTCCAAAATATATATATATATATATATATAGCCAGGCACTGTGGCAGGTGCCTGTAGTCCCAGCTACTTGGGAGGCTAAGGCAAGAAAATCCCTTAAGCCCAATCGTTTGACCCCACAGCACTCTACCAAGGGTGACAAAGTGAGACTCTGTCTCAAAAAAAAAGAAAAATACAAAAATTGTGATGCTTTAAAAAAATGTTTCAGATTAATATGTGATTAGGTTATATTGTTTGTGTTTGTTAGATAAAGTCCAAGTTGCAGTTGAGTCCTTCACCCAGGAGGGGTGCCATATACCCCTACCTTATACCCATTAGTGAGAGCTTAGCAAACTCCGCTCCCCTGCCCCCTTCTTGAATTTAACTGTGCTTTTCTTTTGTGTGGGTGTGTAGTCCTCCCTCTATTAGTTTCACATTAGTATTGAGTACATTGGATATTTGCTTTTCTATCCTTGTGATACTTTACTTAGGAGGATGTTCTCCACAGGAGGATGTTCTCTGAATTTTTCCAGGTAAATACAAAAGCTGTAAAGTCTCCACCTTTCTTTGTGATGCAATAGAATCCCATGGTATGCACACTCCACAGTTTATCCATTTGTGGGTTGGTTGGCACTTGGGTTATTTCCACCTTTTGGTGATTGCAAATTAAGCTGTGATAAACATTTGAGTACAAATGTCCTTATGGTAAAATGATTTTTTTGTGTAACGCTTTTCCACACTGAGTGATATTTTATAACACTTGAAAAAAGCCATCTAAATATATTTAATCATTTTATTTCCATTTGGTAAGAGGATTATAGTCATAGCTCACAACAACGTCAAACTCTTGGGCTCAAGTGATACTTCTGCCTTAGCCTCCCAAGTAGCTGCAACTACAAGGGCTCACCACAACACCTACCCAGGTATTTTAGAGATGGGGTCTCAATCTTCATCAGGCTGATCTCAAACTTGTGAGCTCAGGCTGTCTACCTGCCTCAGCCTCCCAGAATGCTAGGATTACGGATTTCAGCCATCACGTAGGGCCTAGGTTGGTTGGTTTCTTTCTTTCTTTCTTTCTTTCTTTCTTTCTTTCTTTCTTTCTTTCTTTCTTTTGAGACAGAGTCTCAAGCTATCACCCTGGGTAGAGTACTGTGGTGTTACAGCTTACAGCAACCTCAAACTCTTAAGTGATTCTCTCGCCTCAGCCTCCCAAGTAGCTGGGACTACAGGGCCCACCACAATACCTGGCTATTTTTTAGTTGTAGTTGTCATGGTTGTTTGGCAGGCCTGGGCTGGGTTCAAACCCACCAGCTCTGATGTATGTGGCGGGTGCTGAGCCAGGGCCTAGGTTTTTGAAAATGTAAATGCATGGCTCAGTGCCCATAGCACAGTGGTTATGGCATCAGCCACATCCATCAAGAGTGGTAGGTTCAAACCTGGCCCAGGCCAGATAAACTATGACAACTGCAACAAAATACAGGCAGGCATTGTGGGCGCGTGTAGTCCCAGCTACTTAGGAGGCTGAAACAAGAGAACTGCTTAAACCAAGGAGTTTGAGGTTACTGTGAGCTGCCATGGCACTCTACCGAGGGTGATATAGTCAGAGTCTGTCTCAACAAAGAAAAGAAAAAAAATAAAATTTAAATGTAATAATATCAGAAAAAAGAAAAAATTTTTAATCATTCTGTAATCCTAGAAAGCTTTCTATAAACCCAACATCAAAGGTAGACATCATAAATGAAAATACTAGATCAGATAGCATAAAAATTGCATAAGTTTGGCTCATCTAAAACATGTCTGTAATCATAGCACTCTGAGAGGCTGAGACAGGAGGATCCCTTCAGCTCAGAAGTTGGAAATTAGCCTGAGCAAGAGTTGTAGGACAGTGGTCAACTCAATCAAGTCACAAAAGCAGATATGGAGTAATAGCGAAAGTGTATTTGGTGCCTCGGTGAAGGTGGGCTGAGACTTAATAGGCATCAGCCAGGAAGAGCAAGCGTGGTTATCTTTTAAAGGTTTTAGGCAGGGTAGGAGGGGGAGAGTGTTACTTTGGTGTGCTAGTGTTCATTGCCAGGTACGGTTCCAACTGGCTTCTTGCTGAGACTGTTCAGTTCCCTTAGCCTCTCCTGGAGCCATTGTGTCTGCTAGTTTCTCCTTCCTCCTGGCTGGGTCCCAGAAGGGGGTGGTTTCAGCAGAGGCCACTGAACAGCTAATATGGGGTGCCTTATGCTCAAAATGGAGTGGCTTATGCTTGCTCTGTTTTTTTTGGAGTTCCTCCCATGAACCTAACTAGAATGAGACCCCATCTCTACTAAAAATAAAAAATTAGCAGGGAGTTGTGGCAGGCACCTATAGTCCCAGCTACTCAGAAGGGTAAGGCAGAAGGATCGCTGGAACCCTAGTGTTTGAGATTGCTGTAAGCTAGGCTGGCCTGCACTCTACCCAGGCCAACAGTGTGAGACTCTTGTCTTACCAAAAAAAATCTTAAAGGGAGGAGTGTTCTTTAAAAAATAAAATAAAAAATGGGCTGGGATAAGAAGGATATCAGTAATATAAGGACCAAAAGTGGATAATATGTGAACAGTTATCTATTTCTCACAAATCAATGAGTAAAGTGTATCCTAATAGAACAATCAATAAATGAGGAAATACAAATGATCCACATGCTCTAAGAGAAAGTATGCAACCTTACGCTTACTTAGAAATTCACAATGGGAGGGGCGGAGGCAAGATGGCTGACTGGAGCCAGCTTTCCACAGAAGCTCCCATCCAAGAGAGTTAAAGGACAGAAGTTTAGCAAATAAGTCTATGGTTTGGAGCTGAGCAAAGACAAAAGGTTGAAGAACACCCATCATCCCTGCTGAGGCAAGCTGTAACCCCAAGGAAACAAACAATAGGTACAAAATCCATTGCCAAGCAGATGGGAGTCCCCTCCTCCATGAGAACGGCTTGCAGCATACTCTATACAAACAAGAGAGCAGAGTTCAGATGCACTCCTACTTTATCCCATGGGAGAGAGCCTCTAAATACCAGAACTCCTTCCCTAGAGAGGACTTATGAATGTGCCATGGCACTCTCCCACCAGTTATAAAACTGTATATGTTCTCCACCTGCAATTCTGAACTCCCCACACTCCCCTGCATTCTCACCCCGAGGTCTGGAAGGCTGTCTCCCATGGGGTCCAGATTCTTGGGCATTTTCTTGAGAAGTGTGGGCGGGGCATGGGCTGTTGCTGGTCTGTGCTGATTCTATGGCACAGGAGTGAGAAGATGGTGAACTTAGGGAACCATATGGGAGAGGGAGAGGCGGTGCCCTGTGGCACAGAGCAGCAGCAGCAACAGTGGGAACAATAGGGTTCACATCCCTGGGGAGATTTTGGAGAGATATTCCCTGCCTTTCTGGGCAGCCAGAGGAGGGTGGGCATCTTCTCTGGTGGCAGCCACTGGCGGAACAGATCTGGGACGGAAACACAGGCCCCAAGAGTAAAGGGTATGCCTGAGGTGGTACCTGCCTGGGCAAGATGTGGTGGGCCAAAGACTAGAATAGTGTATGCAGAGATGGCATACCAGGGTGGGGCTGAGCCAGAAGGACTTGTTTAGTGAGCCTAAGAAACCTCTGGCCCTCAGGGGATCATAGCTGAGACAAAGGCAGGCAGGCAGAGGCTAGAACTGAGAGCTGAGTATGATCTCTAACCATGCCTGCCCCAACACAGACTACAGCCGAGACAAACACACCTGCTCCAGGCAGCAGCACAGACTGGGGCTGAGTCACAGTTTCTGTGAACTCAAACAGCATCTGGTCTGCAGGGGAATATAGCCGGGACAGAAACAAATTCTGCAAAACTGTTCTGTTCGGTCAGCAACATCAATCAGGGGTGGGGCTGGAACTGAGTGAACTGCCCCAGCCTCCATTAAGCACACACGGTTATCAGGGCTCAGCTCCCCCTGCTGGATAGTGGCAGAGAGTGGTAGCCTGGCTGAGGAGACATAGATCTCCCTTTGGCTCAGGCAGGCAAAAACCCCTGGAGCATCTGCTCATTGGAGGGAACTGGGTCACAGCCCTGCAGGGTTACCAGTGACTGGCTGTGACAGAGGTGCAAGGTGGGGAAGGAAGCATCAACCTTCCCAGACTAATTTATTTGCTGGGTGGGTCCTTCTAACCTCATGGAGCACTGGAGCCAGTCATACTGGAGCTGCCAGCAAACCCCTGCTATCTAGTTGCTGGAGACCTTTTGAACTCTCCCACCTGGGACTGGTGCTGACTGGGACAATTGATTTGGACCTCTAGAACTGGGCCAATCACCCAAGGACTATCCAAAGTGGTACCCAGGGTGTGTGGTTCTGGGAAGGTTTGATTTTCCTTTTCCAGTTGTTGCCCATGCAGGGCAGGGTGAATTAATTGCTGGTATTTCTCCAGACCTGAGACTTCAACCCAGAGTAACTGATTCACTAAGGTAGGACAGAGACCAGCTGAAAACAAGACAGAGCCACATAGCCCCACCACACCAAGCAGGTCCCCAGTGTCTCAGGCCGTAGCACTGTACAGGTCTGTTGCAAAGGTCTAGGGGAAAAGGTACAGACACCAGCTCCTGGACAAAGGGCTGGTTAATCACTATTCCAGAAGTCCCCAACCCAACCCCTTATCTGCTCATCTAGCCAAACAGTGTAAAATAATCATGGGGCAGAATCAGCAGGAAAACTCCAGTAACATGAATAACCAGAGTAGATCAACTCCCCCAAGGAACAATAGGGCAGACACAACTGAAGATCCCATTCATAAACAATGGCTGAGATGTCAGAAACTGAATTCAAAATTTAGACTACAAATAATAGGCTCGGCGCCTATAGCTTAACTGGCTAAGGCACCAGCCACGTACACCTAAGGTGGCGGGTTCGAATCTCCAGCCCGGACCCACCAAAAAACAATGACGGCTGCAACCAAAAAATAGCCAGGTGTTGTGGCGGGCACCTGTGGTCCCAGCTACTTGGGAGGCTGAGGCAGGAAACTCGCTTGAGCCCAG
>NW_003852430.1:16380654-16382245 GCF_000181295.1 Otolemur garnettii
TTTTTTTTTTTTTTCTTTTTTGTACAGGCAGAGAATCATTCTATCACCCTTGGTAGAGTGCTGCGGCATCACACGGCTTACAGAAACTGCCAACTCCTGGGCTTAGGGTGACTCTCTTGCCTCAGCCTCCCGAGTAGCTGGGACTACAGGTGCCTGACACAATGCCCAGCTATTTTTTGTTGCAGTTTGGCCGGGTTCAGGTTTGAACCCACCACCCTTGGTATATGGGGCTGGTGCCTTACCCACTGAGCCACAGGTACTGTCCAAAGTCACTTCATATTTGTTAAGGGTAGCACTCAACATGATGAGATTTCAATTATTAACATTTATGCACCCAACCAGAATATGCCTCAATTTATAAGAGAGACTCTAACAGACATGAGCAACTTGATTTTTTACAGCACCATAATAGTCAGAGATTTTAACACTCCTTTGGCAGTGTTGGAAAGATCCTCCAATAAGAAACTAAGCAATTTTAGACTTAAACTTAACCATTCAACAATCAGATTTAACAGATATCTATAGAACATTTCATCCTAACAAAACTGAATACATATCCTTCTCATCAGCCCATGGAATATACTCCAAAATTGATCACATCATAGGTCACAAGTCTAACCTCAGCAAATTTAAAAGAATAGAAATTATTCCTTGCATCTTCTCGGACCATCATGGGATAAAAGTTGAACTCAATAACAACAGGAATCTGCATACTCATACAAATACATGGAAACTAAATAACCCAAGCTAATCTGAAGAATAGCTGGGTCATAGATGAGATTAAGAAGGAAATTACCAAATTTGGAAGACAAAATGACAATGAAGACACAAGTTATCAGAACCTCTAAGATACCACAAATGGAGTCCTAGAAGGAAAATTTATAGCACTGCAAGCCTTCCTCAAGAGAATGGGGAAAAAAAGGCGGGGAGGAATGGAAAAAGAGGAAGTTAACAACTTAATGGCACACCTGAAACAACTGGAAAAGGAAGAACATTCCAATTCCAAACCCAGCAGAAGAAAAGAAATAACCAAAATTAGAGCAGAATTAAATGAAATTGAAAACAAAAGGATTATACAACAGATCGATAAATCAAAAAGTTGGGTTTTTGATTTATATAAAATAAATCAAATAGATAAACCTTTGGCTAACCTAACCAGGAAAAAAAGAGTAAAATCTCTAATTTCATCAATCAGAAATGGCAAAGATGAAATAACACCAGACTCCTCAGAAATTAAAAAAATCCTTAATGAATATTACAAGAAAACATATTCTCACAAATACAAAAATCTGAAGGAAACAGACCAATACTTAGAAGCACGCCACTTTCCTAGACTTAGCATGAAGGAAGTGGAAAGGTTGCACAGGCCCATATCAAGTTCTAAAATAGCATCAACTATACAGAATGTAACTAAAAAGAGAAGCCCAGGACCAGAAAGCTGCACATCAGAATTCTACCAAACAGGTTGGTGCCTGTGGCTCAAGTGGCTAAGGTGCCAGTTATATACACCTAAGGTGGTAGGTTCGAATCCAGCCTGGGCCTGCCAAATAACAATGACGGCTGCAACCAAAAAATAGCGAGGCATTGTGGC
>NW_003852430.1:16386840-16389814 GCF_000181295.1 Otolemur garnettii
AACCCGCCACCTTAGGTGTACGTGGCTGGCGCCTTAGCAGGTTGAGCTATAGGCGCCGAGCCTGTTCACATGTTAAAAATCAATTGTGGCTGCTGAAGAACAGACCCTGAGATGGACAAAAGGAATCATCAAGGCCTGTTAGGAGTCTCTATCAATTGTCCTAGCAAGACAGGATGGGACTGGAGATATCTAAGGTATTACTTCCAATGTATCAGCCATATCAAAGAGCTATATACTTATTTAAAACTGTTTTTTCGGCCATACTAGCACTATGCGAACCATCACTGGGTGGATTGCTTGAGTTCAGGAGTTGAAGACCAGCCTAACCAAGACTGGGACCCCATCTCCACTAAAAATAGAAAAATAAGCTGGGCTTTGTGGCAGTCTTCTACAGTGCCAGACACTTGGAAGGCTGAGGCAAGATCAGTTGAGCCCAAGAGTTTGAGGTTGCTGTGAACTGAGGATGCCAGGGACTCAACCCAGAGTGACCAAGTGGAACTTTGTCTCAAGAAAACACACAGGGCTCGGTGCCTTTGGATCAAGTGGCTAAGGTGCCAGCCACATACACCTAAGGTGGTGTATTCAAATCCAACCTGGGCCCGCCAAACAACGACGGCTACAACCAAAAAAATAGCCAGGCGTTGTGACAGGCGCCTGTGGTCCCAGCTACTAGGGAGGCTGAGGCAGGAAACACGCTTGAGCCCAGGAGTTGGAGGTTGCTGTGAGCTGTGATCTCATGGCACCCTACCCAGGGCGACAGCTTTAGGCTCTGCCTCAAAAAAAAAAAAAATGACAACCACAACCAAAAAATAGCTAGGTGTTGTGGCAAACACCTGTAGTCCCAGCTACTTGGGAGGCTGAGGCAAGAAAATCACTTAAGCCCAAGGGTTGGAGGTTGCTGTGAGCTGTGACGCCACCACACTCTACCAAGGACAGAAGCTTAAGACTCTGCCTCAAAAAACAAACAAACAGGCGGCACCAGTGGCTCAAAGGAGTAGGGCGCCGGCCCTTTATGCCGGATGTGGCTGGTTCAAACCCAGCCCTGGCCAAAAACCGCAAAAACAACAACAACCAAACAACAACAACAAAAAATGAGAGTCCCCTTCCAGACAGTAACAGTACCTTGCCCCTAGGTTTTGTTTCTACATCTCAGGATTTGGCTCCTAGACCCTTTTTGACCCCTAGCTATGTGTGCCTTTGGCCTTCCTCTCAGCCTTGGAGTGGGGGGGAGGGTTTTAAATAAGGGGTAAGCACGAGAGGTGGCTCATGCCTGTAATCACACCTCCTAGCACTCTGGGAGGCCAAGGCAGGTGGATAGCCTGAACTCAGGAGTTGGAGACCAGCCTGAGCTAGAGGGAGACCAGGTCTCTAAAAATAGCCAGGTGCTATGGGGCACCTGTAGTCCCAGCTGCTCAGGAGGCTGAAGGTAGACAATAGCTTGAGCCCAAGAGTTTGAAGGTTGCTACGAGTTATAAAGCCACTGTCTCAAAAATAAATAAATGGTTCAAGGAGTAGGGCACCAGCTCTATATACCTGAGGTGGCAGGTTCAAACCCGGCCCCAGCCAAAAATTGCAAAATAAATAAATAAAAATAAGCCTTGCATCAGGAGTGTTAGATATGTAACTCTTCTAAAAATCTAATCAATCCATCAACCACAGTGCCAACGATCTATTTACTTAAACTTTTTTTTTATTAGCAGCCACATACGGGGTCAACACAGGCAGAGACTCAAACGGATGGTTGGTTTTTCTTAAGTCATCAGGCTAGAGCAGAGTTTAAACCAAGCTGGACCCAGGCCAGCTCCAACCACAAAGGAATCTCTCCATCTTTGCATCAGTCACGTTGGCGGGAAACTGGCTTCACTTCCTCTAAGAAGGTAGGTGGAGGCTACTCAAGGCTTCCTCGAGTTCGACAATCTCTGCACCAGAAAGAGAAACAGCTGAATGAGTATGTTGTGAGACGGTAAGTGTCCCGACCCTTCTCCACCTCTTTCAGGATTCCTTTTTTTTTTTGAAACAGCCTCAAGCCGTCACCCTGGGTAGAGTACCATGGCATCACAGCTCATAGCAACCCCCAACTCCTGGGATCAAGTGATTATCCTGCCTCTGCCTCCCAAGTAGCTGGGACTACTAGCACCTGCCACAAGGCCTGGCTTTTTTTTTTTTCTAGTTGCAGCCGTCGTTGTTGTTTGGTGACCCAGGCTAGATTCGAACCGCCAGCTCAGGTGTATGTGGCTTGCACCTTAGCCACTTGAACCACAGGCGCTGAGCCCAGGATTCCTTTCTAAGACTTCGGAGCTAGGAGTTCTGGGGCTCAGATTCTTGAGAGCCTCAGAACGTGGGACCACTCTGCCCATCCCTATGCTTTCCAAGAAGTTGGGAGGGAGTGGAAGGATGGTTCAGATATCTCCCATGACCTGGCCCAATAGGTCTCACCCCTGGGCCCCAGACTCCCAGAGGAGTCTCCAGGATGGTCCAGAAGCTGAGAGCCCTTGGTGATGCCCGAGGTGTGGTGGTGATTGAGGGCGGTAGACAGGTGAAAAAAGAGATGAGAAAAGAGTGAAATTGCTCCCAGGGGCCTCGGCTCAAAGCCCTTGGTCAGTGAATCTCTCACCTCGCTGCCCCTGACGGCGGTACCGCTCAGCCAAGCACTGAAGCATCCAGGCGGTCCGGGCTCTGTACGTGAGGTCCCCGTAAACCGCAATCTCAGTGTGGGCTGCAGATTCCAAAGTTCTCAGCTCAATCATGGTCTTGCCCAGCTTCTCGAAGAAAGAGATTCGTGATCTGTCTGGGCCTGTTGGGGAGAAGGAGATAAGAACTCTGGGTCTCATACAGTGAAGGCCCTGGACCCGGGAACCCAGGCTAGTACCCGGTACACTCACCAAACATGGGTTCTAACAGCCACGTCGGCACCTGAAACACCTTGGGATTCATCAGGTCCTCCGGAACGTTCAACCATGGTGGGATATCTTTA
>NW_003852430.1:16389960-16391752 GCF_000181295.1 Otolemur garnettii
GTTCAGCCCCGCCCCCGCCAGGGCCCAAGTCCAGCCTCCCAGGGCCCCTCCTGCCTCCCCCGCCCTGCGGTCCTGCTGAGACCATCTCCTAGGCTTCCTGAGACTTCCCCCAGGCCCAGCTGTCTCCAAGCTATCTAGGCTTTCCACCGGCTTTAACTCACATCTTCTGTTAGGAATCCAGGAGCTTGGGAGTGGGTGGGGGAAATGGGTGCTCCTAGGAAACAGCTGGTTAGGTCTGAACCTTAAAAATCAGGAATCCAGGTTTAAGGTTGAAAGGTCTACCCAAAAGCTGCCAAATCGAGTTTGTCTCACACGTTTTAAGAGGGTCAGTTCCCCCTCAGGCCAAAGGAGCAGGACCAAAGCCATCTTCACCTTGAGGGCACAACAAGAAAGTCAGAAATAATTTGTCATTTAATAAACAGCAAACTGAAAATTCGGAAATTCATTATCTTATTTTAAGGGACAACAAAGCTCCTGGCTCTGGAGGGGTTTTTTGTTGTTGTTTGTTTTTTGAGACAAGAGTCTCACTTTCTCACCCTCAGTAGAGTGCGGTGGCATCACAGCTCACAGCAACCTCAAACTCTTGGGCTTATGCAATTCTCCTGCCTCAGCCTCCCCAGGAGCTGGCACCCACCACAACACCCAGGTATTTTTTTACTTGTAGTTGTCATTGTTGTTTGGCAGGCCTGGGCTGGATTGGAACCCACCAGCTCTGGTGTATGTGGCCGGCACCCTAGCCCCTGAGCTACAGGCACAGAGCCCTGGCTCTGGAGCTTTTGAACAGACCTGAAGTTAAAGCTCCTGTGTGATCTGCCTGGTCACTCTGGCCAAACTCGGTGCAGGTTTCTGGCTCACCTCTAAATAAATTTGGTTCATTCCTTTTTATAACACATTCCTTGGGGCCAGGCACCGGTACAGGTAGCTGACGCCTATAATCCTAGCACTGTGGGAGGCCGTGGCGGGTGGATTGCCCTGAACTCATGGATTGGAGATCAGCCTGAGCAAGAGTGAGACTCTGTCTCAAAACCTAGCTGGGCTTTGTGGTGGTCACCTGTAGTCCCAACTACTTGGGAGGCTGAGGCAAGAGAATCACTTGAGCCCAAGAGTTGGAGGTTGCTGTGAGCTTTGATGTCACAGTACTCTACTGAGGATGACAAAGTGAGACTCTGTCTCAAAAAAAAAAAAGGCAACACATTCCTTGGAGTGCTGATGCTCTGGATTCACTCCTAGAGGGTGAGCTTTTCAATGCTTTATCGCTTTACAGATGGCGATGAAGCTGGCTTTTCTCAAACCCAGTCTTGGTAACATCCAATAGCCCCTCAGCTGGCTATTATTGTGGCTTCTTCAGGCAAATCTCTCCAAATTAAATTAAAAAAAAAAACTGTGCGTTCTTTAGCAACCACAAGTGCAGTTAATTCAGTAAATGATCATCAAAGGTACAACTATCAAATGAAGGCTATTGAGGAACTAGATATTCAAAAGACCTGGAAGTTCCAACGCACAGATTATGAATCACAAAAGAGAACACTTTCCTTTACAATAGAGACTTGGAAGAAGACCAAACTCAGCATCACCAATAATTAGACAAAGTTTCCACATTTGTCCCCTGGAGTCACATCTGAAAGAGGGACAAGCTGTTTGAGAAGGAAAGAGAAGTGTATTACTTTACAAGTAAAGGAGGAAACTGGCCAATAATCTCAAAAATAAAAGTCCTGGCTCGGCGCCTGTGGCTCAAGCGGCTAAGGCACCAGCCACGTACACCTAAGGTGGCGGGTTCGAATCCCCAGCCCGG
>NW_003852430.1:16394978-16396076 GCF_000181295.1 Otolemur garnettii
GCCCCCGGCCCTCTTAGTGGTGTTCCGTCACCCCATTAAAAGGCCTAAGGCTACGCAAGATTTATCTGCAGGTCCTCAATAAACATAACAAACCACTTGGGTCTGTGGATGTGTATGGTAGTTTCTTTCTTTCTTTTCTTTTTTTTTAATAGACAGAGTCTTACTTTGTCGCCCTTGGTAGAGTACTATGGCAACAGCTCACAGCAACCTCCAACTCTTGGGCTTAAGTGATTCTCTTGCCTCAGCCTCCCGAGTAGCTGGGACTACAGGCGCCCACCACAACACCTGGCTATTTTTTGGTTGCAGTTGTCATTGCCATTTAGCAGGCCTGGACCTTGAACCTGCCAGCCTAGGTGTATGTGGCTGATGCCCTACTCACAGCTACAGGCACCGAGCCCCAGCTAAGGTTCTTTAAAGTTATTTTTGCTTTTATTGAACAAAGGCCAAATCAATAACAATTAGGCTGGCAATACCTACTAGATACAAAATCAATACCCGTTTAATAAGCAGGATAATAACAATGAGAGTGACAGTAATAGCTAACATAGGGGGATACATTCTAAGAATGTGTCCTTAGGTGATTCACTCTATGCAAACATAGAATGTATTTACGCAAACTCAAATGGCATAGCCTACTGTATACCTAGGCTATTGGCATAGTCTATGGCTCCTAGGCTACAAACTGCTACAGCATGTTACTGTAGAGAATAAGGAAGGTAGTTGTATGTGTTCCATCACTGAGCTTCATGGAGCAGCACGTGACAGTATTTGAGTGCTTCACCACCTGCCAGATACCCTTCTAGGCCCTTTACATTAACTCAGTCTTCACAACAACCTCATGATGTACTACAATTATAATCCTCATTTTCAGATGGAGAAAGCAAAGCCCAAATTGTATGTCTAAGGTCCTACAGTTACTGTTACAAATTTTCATAATACTCAGCCATTTCTCTGTGGATAGAATAAGGTAAGAAATCTCTCCCTCCAGCTGCACAACTTCGGGCAATTCTTTTCTTTATTAGACTCATCTTTGAATCATTTAAAGAAGATCTATGCTGATGAGAACACCTGTTTCCGCTCCACTTCCCAGGGAGAAAC
>NW_003852430.1:16397182-16398509 GCF_000181295.1 Otolemur garnettii
GAGGAGATCCGGCCAGTGCCACCCCTGGTCTCGGCTGCCGACAGGCTAAGGGAACCGGCCCCAGGCCAGCCAATGGGAAAGCGAAAGTGGCGGGTTTGCCTCTTCAGGCAGCGTGGCCACTGGCTGGAGGCTTCTAGGGGGCGGGGGCTGCAGGGGCCGCAAGGAAGGCTGGTGGAGAGGGAAAGAAGGGCGGTGAAGGGCAGGAACCGGGGGATTTGCGGTGTCTGCGGGGCTGTGAATGGATCCTTAAAAGCGTCTCCTACTGTGTCTCCCCCTACCTGGGCTCCCTCGCTTGACCACATCGGGGCTGATCTTGACACTGGGGACATGGCAGGGAGTGAGCTGAAGGGGAAAAGGGAAGTGACAACTAAATTAGAAGCCTTGACCTAAAGTAGGGCTCCTACACACACACACACACACACACACACACACACAGGCACACCCGGCAATTTGGGCAGACGTCCATTTGCCAAACTGTGCCTGAGAAACACCATTCACCCCACAGAAGTTCAGGGTACACAACCAGGCCGTGGACACCCCTGGAGCACCACAGGTTGTGAGAGGAGTGTCCACCTCTCTGACCCCAGTTTTCCTTCAGTTTCCCACTGTGTGAGAAGGGGTTGATAGAAGTCCCCACATCCCCGATTGCTGTGAAGACCCATTCAGTCAGACGGCACCACTTACTGGGCCCAATGCTGGGCACTGGGGAGACACAGCTGTGACCCAGGGAGGCCTTTTGCCCTGTACAGAGTTGTGAGGGGAAACAAAGACAGATATAGTACATCATTTCAAAAGACTATAAATTGAAAATAAAAGAAAAGGGGGGCTGTGCCTGTAGCTCAGTGAGTAGGGCGCCAGCCCCATATACCGAGGGTAGCAGTATCAAACCCAGCCCCGGCCAAACTGCAATAAAAAATAGCCGGGCATTGTGGCCACTGCCTGTAGTCCCAGCTACTCGGGAGGCTGAGGCAAGAGAACAAGAGAATCGCCTAAGCCCAAGAGCTGGAGGTTGCTATGAGCTATGATGCCACAGCACTCTACCGACAGTGACAAAGTGAGACTCTGTCTCTAAAGAAAAGAAAGAAAGAGGAAGAAAATAAAAGCAAAAGGAAGAGGGACAATTGAATGGGATGCTACTTTAGACCAACAATCAAGGCGAGCCACCCGGAGGAGGGGATGCTTAGGCAGGAGAAAAAAGCTGGAAGAAGAGAATTCCAGGTGGGGCAGCTCCAGGTTTGCAACCCCCTGAGGCAAACCGAGCCTGGACTGATGGCCGAACAGTGAGGTCAGTGTTGCTGGATAGAGTGTGCCAAGGAGCGAGAGAGGA
>NW_003852430.1:16398529-16399674 GCF_000181295.1 Otolemur garnettii
CCACAACGCCCAGCTATTTTGTTTGTTTGTTTGTTTGTTTGTTTGTTTGAGACAGAGCCTCAAGCTGTCACCCTGGGTAGAGTGCCATGACATCACAGGTCACAGCGACATCCAACTCCTGGCTCAAGCGATTCTCTTGACTCAGCCACCCAAGTAGCTGTGACTACAGGTGCCCACCATAATGCCTGGCTATTTTTTGGTTGCAGCCATCGTTGTTATTTGGCGGGTCCCAGCTGGATTCGAACCTGCCATCTCACCGGTATGTGGCTGGCGCCTTAGCGGCTTGAGCCACAGGTGCCAGGCTTGCCCAGCTATTTTTTGAGATGGGGTCTCGCTCTTGTTCAGGCAGTCCTGGGACTTGTGAGCTCAGGTAATCGACCTGCCTCAGCCTCCCAGAGTGCTGGGATTACAGAGGTGAGCCACCTCACCTGCCCCTCTGTTATATTTTTAGAGATGGGGTTTTGTTTTTGCTCAGGCTGATCTCCAATACCTGAGCTCAGGCAATCCAGCTGCCTTGGCCTCCCAGAGTGTTAGGATTACAGGGGCAAGCCACCAGGCTGGCCTACTGTTCACATGTTAAAAATCAATTGTGGCTGCTGAAGAACAGACCCTGAGATGGACAAAAGGAATCATCAAGGCCTGTTAGGAGTCTCTATCAGTTGTCCTAGCAAGACAGGATGGGACTGGAAATATCTAAGGTATTACCTCCGATATAGCAACCATATCAAAGAGCTATATATTTATTTAAAACTGTTTTTTTCAGCCATGCTAGCACTATGGGAACCATCACTGGGTGGATTGCTTGAGTTCAGGAGTTGAAGACCAGCCTAACCAAGACCGGGACCTCATCTCTCACTAAAAATAGAAAAATAAGCTGGGCTTTGTGGCAGGCTTCTACAGTGCCAGACACTTGGAAGGCTGAGGCAAGATAAGTTGAACCCAAGAGTTTGAGGTTGCTGTGAACTATGAGGATGCCAGGGACTCAACCCAGAGTGATGGAGTGGGACTGTCTTAAGAAAACACACACACACACTTTTTTTTTTTTTTGCAGTTTCTGGCCGGGGCCAGTTTGAACCTGCCACCTCCAGTATATGGGGCCAGCGCCCTACTCCTTTGAGCCACAGGCACTGCCCAACACACGCACA
>NW_003852430.1:16401959-16407664 GCF_000181295.1 Otolemur garnettii
GTTGCTGTGAATTGTGATGCCACAGCACTCTACCCTGGGGGACAGCTTGAGGCTCTGTCTCAGAAAAAAAAAAAAAAGAAAGAAACTCTGGGGGCAGCGCCTGTGGCTCAAGGAGTAGGGCGCTGGCCCCTTATACCAGAAGTGACGAGTTCAAACCTGGCCCCAAAAACTGAAAAAAAAAAAAAAATCTGAAAAGCACGCTCTTCTCTGAACAGCACTTTTGTTTTAATTTCAGATTGCTATGAACTCGGAGGCCAGTCCGAAGCGTCCGCTCCCTTCCACAGGGACTGATGCCGTCCCTCCACCACAATCTCTTCCGAAAAGTTCCAGAGCCTGCGACGTCTTTGTGTGGTCTTCCGAGAGAAGCGCGGCCCCCGGTGTTCTCCCCAAATGCGCTGTTCCTGAGCACTCTCGCCTCTTCTCCGATGGCCGAACCCCCTAGCCCTCCCAGCAGCTGGGCCCGGTGTCCCCAGCGCTCTCGGCGACGCGGGGCAGCCTCGGGGCTTCCACGTGCTGCTGTCTCTGGCTGTTTTCCTTACTAACACCCGGAGCCTCCCAGGCAGGTCACCCGAGGGGAGCCAGGCCCGGCGGGATCCTGGAAGAGGGGGTCAGCCTCTGCCCGGCAGCTCCTTGCAAGCTGGAGCTCAGCCACACGCAGCCTCTCCACTCTGGTGCAGCCTCTCTCCGGGCTGCTTCCTGTCCCTTCTCAGTCACTCCCTGCCTCTCTTCGGAAGCAGGTGACAGTGTACGCCTAACCTCGGGAATTTGCACAGTACAGGGGGTAATTGTAGGAGAGGCGCTGAGACCCCTGCATGGAGGGCACCTTGCAAAAAGGAATTTTTGGTAGGGTATGAAAGTTCAGCATTTCAGTCTAAGTTTGAGACATCATTTTTAAGCCATGAAGACTGGAGTTATTTCAACAAATAATTTAGAGAAAATCTTAATCAATTTTTTTTTTGAGACAGAGCCTCAAGCTGTCCCCCTGGGTAGAGTGCTGTGGCATCACAGCTCACAGCAACCTCCAACTCCTGGGCTCAAGCGAGTCTCCTGCCTCTGCCTCACAAGTACCTGGGACCACAGGCGCCCACCACAACACCTGGCTATTTTTTGGTTGCAGCCGTCATTGTTTTTTGGTGGGCCCAGGCTAAATTTGAACCTACCACCTTAGGTGTATGTGGCTGGCGCCTTAGCCACTTGAGCCACAGGCTCCGAGCCTGAACCCTTTATTGGTATAAGGACATACTGCTCTACTGCCTCAGTGTCTCAGAACTTTGGTGTCGTTGGTCTCAGACACCACTTTGCTGTCCACTATCCTGTGGGTGGTGGTATTTTGGATGGTTTGCATGGAGTTGCTGCTGTCCAGGGCATCACCAAGGTTGAAGTCCTCCCCATCTTCCAGCAGACGGCGGTAGGTGGCAATCTCAGCCTCTAGCTTGACCTTGATGTTCAGCAGTGCCTCATACTCCTGGGCCTGGCACTGCCCCTCTGCCCAGGTCTGTGCCAGCTCTGACTCCAAATGCAGCAGGACCCCATTGAGTTGCTCCATCTGCATGGCATAGTGGGCCTCCATCTCCCTCAGGCTGTCCTCCAACCTGGACTTCTGATTTCTCATGGAGTCCAGTTCGATCTCCAAGGACTGGACTGTACGTGTCAGCTCTGTGAGCATTGTCTTAGCAGCTCCGACTTCAGCAAACTGTGAGGTGACCACTGAGGTGCTCTCCTCAGTCTGCTGGGACCAGGTCTTGGCCAGCTCTTCTTGGTTCCTCGGAGCCAGTTCGTCATACTGGGCCTGCATGTCTGCCATGATCTTGCTCAGGTGCTGGGATTTGGGAGCATCTACCTCCACAGTCAATCCAGAGCTGGCAACCTGGGCTTGTAGGACTTTTACTTCCTCCTCATGGTTCTTCTTCATGAAGAGCAGCTCCTCCTTGAGGGCCTCGATCTCTGACTCCAGCTGCAGTCGAGTGATATTGGTATCATCAATGACCTTGCAGAGCCCATGGATGTCACTCTCCACTGACTGGCGCGTGGCTAGATCTGTCTCATACTTAACTCTAAAGTCATTAGCAGCAAGATGGGCACTGTCAATCTGCAGAATGATGCGGGCATTGTCCACAGAATTGGCAAAGATCTGAGCCCTCAGGTCCTGGATGGTCTTGAAGTAATGTGCCCAGTCTGACCTGGAGCCCCTTCTTCTCCAGGTGTTCCCAGATTTTGCTGTCCAGCCTCCGATTATCGGTCTCCAGGTTCCTCACTCTGTCCAGGTAGGAGGCCAGGCAGTCATTCAGTTCTTGCATGGTCTCCTTCTCGGTCTGGATGCCCCCTATTCCTGCCAGCCCCCTGGCCATCCCCATGGCCAGGTCCCCGGACCCCCAGCCGCCCTGGAAGCTGGTGGAGTGGGACATGGAGATCCGGGAGCCAGAGCCCCCGGCGCCTGCATAGACGCTGGCTGCGCTGCTGGTGGGCCGGGCACTGTAGCTGGGCGCCTGGACTGAGCCCAGGGACCAGTAATTGCTGGAGAAGGTGGTGGAACAAGTAGTAAAGGACATGATGTCAGAAGAGGAGAGGACAAGACTTGGGCGAGCTGGGCTTCTTATTGGGCCTTTTCCTGGTTTGAGGATCAAGGTGATGTTTGCTTCATATAATGTGTTGGGTAGTATTCCTTCCTTTTCTATATTTTGGAAAAGGTTGAGTAAAATAGGTCTTAGTTCCTCTTTAAAGGTTTGGTAGAAATCTGATGTGAAGCCTCTGGTCAAGCCCAGCTATTTTTAGAGACACCTCTTGCTCTGGCTCAAGCTGGTCTCGAACTCTGAGCTCAGGCAATCCACCTGCCTCGGCTTCCCAGAGTGCTAGGATTACAGGTGTGAGCCACCGCGCCTGGAGGTGAAGGTCACCTAAAAGGTCACAAATCTCCTGTGTCATGTCTGCCCTAGCCTGATAGCCTCCATCTTATTCTCACTACATGTGTTTTCAAGACCCATTGCTACTAAAAATAGAAAAATTACCCAGGCATTTTAGCAGGTGCCTGTAGTCCCAGCTACTTGGAAGGCTGAGGCAAGAGGATTGCTCAAGTCCAAGAGTTTGAGGTTGCTGTGAGCTAGGCTGATGCCATGGCACTCTATCCAGGGCAATAGAGACTCTGTCTCAAAAGCAAAAAATCAGAGCCTCAAGCTATTGCCCTGGGTAGAGTGCTGTGACATCACAGCTCACAGCAACCTCCAACTCTTGGCCTTAAGCAATTCTCTTGCCTCAGCCTCCTGAGTAGCTGGGACTACAGGCGCCTGCCACAACGCCCAGCTATTTTTTGGTTGTAGTTGTCATTGTTTGGCATTCCCAGGCTGGACTCAAACTCACCAGCTCTGGTGTATGTAGCTGGCACCTTAGCCACTTGAGCTACAGGCACTGAGCCAAAACAAAAAAAAAAATTTTTTTTCAGACAGAATCTCACTATGTCAGACTCAGTAGAGTGATGCCATGTCACAGCTCACAGCAACCTCAAACTCTTGGGCCTAAGCAATTCTCTTACCTCAGCCTCCCAAGTAGCTGGGACTACTGGTGCCCATAGCCTGGCTATGTTTTGGAGTGGGGAGGGATGTCTGTTTTGCTCATGTTCAGAATTGTCTTGAACCTGTGAGCTCAGACAATCTACCTGCCCAGGCCTCCCAGAGTGGTGGGATCACAGGTGTGAGCCATAGTGCCTGCCCAGGATTTTCTAAAATTATCAAAAACCAAGCCATTAGTTCTTTTTTTTTTTTTTGAGTCAGAGTCTTACTACATTGCCCTTAGTAGAGTACAGGGGTATCACAACTCACAGCAACCTCAAACTCTTAGGCTCAAGCGATTCTTTTGCCTCAGCCTCCTAAGTAGCTAGGACTACAGGTACCCACCACAACGCCCAGCTATTTTTTGTTGCAGTTGTCATTGTTGTTTAACTGGCCTGGGCTGGGTTCAACCCTGCCAGCCTCAATGTAATGTGGCTAGCACCATAACCGCTGTGCTACAGGTGCTCAGCCTAAGCCATTAGTTCTTACTTAAGCTTTCATCTTTTACTTTCTTTCTTTTTTTCTTTTTAATTAGACAGGGGAGAAAAAAGCAAAATAGAGGGGGAGGGTCCCACTCTTGCTTGGGCTGCTCTTGAACTCCTGAACTCAAGGGATCATCTGGCTTTGGCCTCCCAGGGCACTATGATTACAAGCCAAGCCAGGTGTGAGCCACCATGCCCAGCCTGCAAGTATCTTGCTATGCCAACTAAGGAATAATAACATCTACCTTATCATTTTGAAATAAGCAATAGATTTCAGACCAGAGTTTTTCACTGCAATGTTTCCAGGGTTCAATTCTTTTTTTCTTTTTTTAAGTCTAGTCAAGTAAAGCAGTGGGAGTGAAGAAAGAACAACAGAATCTTTAACTGATTGTAATCAATTAGTTGTAAACAGACTGCACTTGGACCACCCTGGATTAAACTCTTGTTGTCGACAGTCATGGGTCCTCTAATTTCAATTTATAGTTGCTAGGTTAATGACTCTATAGTCCCTAGGTGAGATGGTTATGGAGCTTAGACAACTGGGTTTCAGTTATTATATGTGTGTATATATATGGACATAATTGTTCTGCCTACTTGTAGAAGTTTCTGACTTCATCCTGTGAGACTTTGAATGGAGTTTTGCCTTCCTTTCGTTCTTAATTCATATTCTGCTTAGGTCTCAAGGCCTTTGACCTTGTCTTTCAATTTGTCATGCACCTGCTTGGCCTGTAGAACTCCCAGGGAGCATAAAAATCTGAATTCTGGGAGTCATTTCCTGATGAGCCTGGGCATGAAGCTCCATCTACTCACGTCAGAGCTTTAGCTTCATCTTCCTATCACCTGTTAGTGCTTTAAACAGAACAGAGAAGTCAAGGAAAAGAAATACAATGGAAGTGTGCACACCTGTACCCCCAGCTACTGGCGGTGCTGAGGAAGGAGGACTGTTTGAGCCCAGGAGTTCCAGCCCAGCCTGGGCAACAAAGGGAGATCCCAAAACTTAAGGGGGGGGGAGCCACTTTTGACTGTGCTCAGCTGTCTTGAACTGGTAAGGGAAGACAGAAGAGTCTGGACGTGATACCCAGGGGCGGGAACTTAGAAGCTGGGGCTCAGGAGAATGTGGTGGCCAATGACATTTCAGTCCCGCAAGTATCAATTTGTTCTTCTGTGGGAGATACCGTCCTGATTTTGCATCTTCCCTATCCACACTTTTCTGAGCCCTTGGTTATGACTCCCGCGATCTCCCGAGGCAGTCGGTCCGGCTCAGTACCCTCTAGGCCAAGGGCTGCTCGGTACCGAAAAGACGCTCCGATGCAGCGAAGGAATCAGTGCGTGTGCGCTGCCACCGCTGGGGAGGCGAGGCCCGGGAGCCAACTAGGAGGGCGCAGACGGGGAGGGGCTGAGGAGGCGAGGTGGGGGAGGGCTCAGACGGGGAGGGACTGAGAAGGCGAGGTGGGGAAGAGCGCAGACGGGGAGGGGCTGGGGAGGCGAGGTGGGGGAGGGCGCAGACGGGGAGGGGCTGGGGAGGCGAGGTGGGGGAGGGCGCAGACGGGGAGGGGCTGGGGAGGCGAGGTGGGGGAGGGCGCAGACCGGAGGACGCAGGTGTGGAAGGGCTTGCTAAAAGCTCTGGAAATAAAGCCCAGGCAGCTCTGCAGCCTCTCCCGCCTATCTCTTGCTCCGGCTT
>NW_003852430.1:16407803-16415241 GCF_000181295.1 Otolemur garnettii
TGGGGGAGGGCGCAGACGGGGAGGGGCTGGGGAGGCGAGGTGGGAAGGACACAGACCCGGAGGACGCAGGTGTGGAAGGGCTTGCTAAAAGCTCTGGAAATAAAGCCCAGGCAGCTCTGCAGCCTCTCCCGCCTATCTCTTGCTCCGGCTTCGGGTTTCCGCCTCCAGGCGCAGCATGGCGGCTCCCAAGCAGTTTCCGACCCTTATACAAGTGCAACAGCGAGAAGGGACCCTCTTCGAGGTGCCCGGTAGTAACTTCAGCAAGCGGCCTTATTGGTTCCACTCCGAGTTCCTGAAGAGTCCGAAGACAATTCACCTTGAGTCTTGGCTGGTGGAAGCAATCTTCGGTGAGTGGGCCGCTGAGGGACCAGGGGACGCCTCGCCCGGTCCCTACCCCCACCCCTCGCTGTCGGTGCCCTCTGCAGCTTCCTCCCTGTACCCCACCCCTCATAATGCCTCTGTTCCTGGATCAGGCCGGGATGGAGAGCGCATTCCACACGTCGAGTGTATATCCAACGTCCTGCTTCACGTGAATCGGTGGGACCCGAAAGGCGAGGCTGAGATCTTGATATTTGGGCGGCCTTATTACCAGAAAGACACGTGCAAAGTAATCATGAACTTGGCTGACTATTACCGGGAGCGCTGTGAGAAAGGTACCATTCCGGGAACTGGGAAAGCTACACTGAGCAGACTCTGGCCCTTCAGCAGTGATCCTGGTGTTTCCTGGCTGCCTGGGCAGTGGTGTCACAATCCCAGTCCTCCTGGGAGAGGGTTTTTCTCTGTGGAAGAGATCTAGAAGGCCAAACCGAACCGGCGCTCTGGGATTCCAGGGCCCGACTCCTGTAGCGCCACAATGGCTGTCCTTTTGTGGAGGGGGGTCTGGAGACACAGGTGTGGCCTCTGAACACTGCTCCTCTTCCAGGTTCACAGGTGGCCCTTACTCCGCAAACCAAGACCCAGCAGCTTCCCAAAGTTGTCCGGGAGGTCGGGACCCAGCAGCTTCCCAAAGTTGTCCGGGAGGTCGGGACCCAGCAGCTTCCCAAGGCTGTTCGGGAGGTCGGGACCCAGCAGTCTTCTGAGGCTGACGGGGAGGCCAGGATCCAACGGCCTCCGGTCGAGGTTCGGGAGGCCGGGACCCAGTGGCCGCTGGTCGAGGTCCAGGAAACCAGGACCCAAAAGTCTCTGGTTGAGGTCCAGGAACCAGGGGCGCAGGCGTCTCCCGAGGCCTCGGGCGAGGAGGGGACCCAGCCACCTCCCGAGGCTTCCGGCGAGCCTTCGGACGAGATAGGGACCCAGCCGCCTCCCGAGGCTCCCGAGGCTTCGGACGAGACAGGGACCCAGCCGCTTCCCGAGGCTCTCGAGGCTTTGGGCGAGGCGGGGACCCAGCCGACTCCCGAGGCTCCCGAGGCTCCCGAGGCTTCCGGCGAGGCGGGGACCCAGCCACCTCCCGAGGCTTCGGGCGAGGGGCGGACCCAGCCGGCTCCCGAGGCTTCAGGAGAGGAGGATGTGAGTGAAGCCCCCGGGACCCAGCCGCCTCCAGAGGCTGTGGACCAGGAGGCTGCGGGCGAGGCCGCAGAGACCCAGCCGCCTTCTGAGGCTGCCCGCGCTCCAATTACCAGGTTATGAAGGCGTCTCAGGCTCTGGGGATGGGGTGGAGAGCCAGACGGGGATGACAGTGGAAGCTCCCCTCCAAAACCCCAATTCTTCTAGGTCCTCTTTCTGCCCCATATGCTGGGGAAGAATGGTGTGGAGTTGTCCTTGTTTGCCCTTCTGTTTGCAAACACCAACTTAAGAGTTGTAATAAAGAATTGCATTTCTGTATTGTCCGTTAATTGGTAGGAGAGGGGAAGGAAAGGCAGAGTCAGGTGCCAGCCTATGTCGCTCTCCACCGCAGCGCAGGTGGGACCTCTCGGAATCCGCCTCCCCTCGCCCTCGCTGTGGTCAGGTGTGCCCTGGTGGTCAGTGACTGTACACATCTGGCTTTGCTGGATGAGTGGACTCTTGGGCTCCTCGTGTTTCTAGTCAAGGTGACTTGGGATGCCGAAATCTCGTTGTGATCAGCCTAGTGCCTGGGACCCGGCTGGATTTGGAAGAGTGTATTGCAGCGCTACCACTATCCACTTTGTAGCTGGGGCAACCGGTGGCAGGAAGGTGGGAAACTGGGGGAGACGTGGGGCTGTGCTCTTCGGGCTGCACAGCTAATTTCAAGCTTTGTTGGGAGCACCCACCTTTATCACACTTGAAGTGCGTGTACACACAGTGCTGATGAATCTTTTCCCATGAGTATGGCAGCCAGATGCTCCCAGAGGGTCTCACGAGTTTGAGACCAGCCTGAGCAAAAGCGAGACCCTGTCTCTACTAAAAATAGAAAAACTGAGGCAAGAGGATCTCTTGAGCCCAAGAGTTGGAGGTGACTGTCACTGTACCTAGGGCGACAGCTTGAGACTCTGTCTCAAACCTCCTGGGCTTAAGCGATTATCTTGCCTCAGTGTCCCAAGTAGCTGGGACTACAGGTGCCTGCCACAGCACCCCAACTATTTTTAGAGATGAGGTCTCACTCTGGATCAGGCTGGTCTCTAACCTGTGAGCTCAGGCTCCCAAGTGCTGAGATTACAGGCATGAGACACTGAGCCAGGCCCCTATTTGTTTTGTTTATCTGAGCTAGTCTCACCCAGTCACCCCAGGTAGAAGGCCTTGGCATCATCATAGCTCAAAGCAAACTCAAATTCCTGGGTTCCAGCAATCCTCTTGCACCTGTCACAATGCCTTGCTTGTGTGTGTATGTGTGTGTGTATATATATATATATATATATGTATGTATTTAGTAGAGACCGGTATTGCTCTTGAGGCTGATCTTGAACTTCTGAGCTCAATCCACTCACCTTGACCTCCTAAGGTGCTAGGATTACAGTCACGAGCCACCATGCCACACCAAATGTTTTAATATTTGAAAGGCAAGTGTACTCTTTTTTTTTTTTAAATCTCAGATTAATATAAGGGTTTAAACTTACCTTTCAATCATCAGTCTTGGTTATTTCTTTTCCATATGAAGTGAAGTTTTTGTTTATTTTTGTTCGTTTGAGACAGTCTCACTTTGTCGCCCTCAGTAGAATGCCATGGCATCACAGCTCACAGCAACCTCCAACTCTTGGGCTTAGGTAATTCTCTTGCCTCAGCCTCCCAAGTAGCCGAGAGACTACAGGTGCCCACCACAACACCTGTCTATTATTTTTTCTTTTTGTTTTGTTGTTAATTATTAACACTTTTTTTTCAGAAGAGATTGTAGTGGAGGGATGGCATCAGTCCCTATGGAAGGGAGAGGGTGCTTTGGACTGGCCTCCAAATTCCTAGCAATATGAAATTAAAACAAAAGTGCTGTTCAGAGAAGAGTGAGCTTTTCAGGATTCTTTTTTTTTTTTGCGGTTTTTGGCCAGGGCCAGGTTTGAACCCACCACATCTGGTATATGGGGCCAGCACCCTGCTCTTTGAGGCCACTGATGTAGCCACCCATGCCTGGCTATTTTTTTGTTGCAGTTGTCACTGCTGTTTTAGCTGGCCAGGGCCAGGTTCGAACCTGCCACCCTCAGTATATGGGGCTGGCGCCCTACCCACTGAGCCACAGGCACCGCCAAATGATTTTTTTTTTTTCTTTTTAAGACAGAGTTGGTTGGGTATGTGGGGCTCAAGTAGCTAAGGTGCCAGCCACATACACCTAAGGTGGCGGGTTTGAATCCAGCCCGGGCCTGCCAAACAACAATGACAGCTGCAACCAAAAAATAGCTGGGCATTGTGGCAGGCACCTATGCTCCCAGCTACTTGGGAGGCTGAGGCAGGAGACTCGCTTGAGCCCAGGAGTTGGAGGTTGCTATGAGCTATGATGTTATGGCACTCTACCCAGGGGGACAGCTTGAGGCTCTGTCTCCAAAAAAAAGTCTCAAGCTGTCACCCTGCGTAGAGTATCATGGTGCCATAGCTCACAGAAACCTCAAACTCGAACTCAAGTGATCCTCTTGCCTCATTTTTCTATTTTTAGTAGAGACAGGTTCTCAATTTTGCTCAGGCTGGTCTTGAACTCTGAGCTCAAGCAATCCACCTGCCTCGGCCCCCTAGAATGCTAGGATTGCAGGCATGAGCTACCACACCCAGCCTGAAGAAATGTTTTAAAATACAAAATTGGTTGAGGGAATAAAGTATATACAGATGGCTTCCAAAGATAATGGTTTCATTCTATTAAGCAAGGTACATTAGTGCTCATCCTATTCACAGGTACATTATGTATGCATGTGAGGGTATACTTTACCAATTAAAAGAAAGAGTATTCAAGATGGGAACATGCAATCTGTCATTCTCTGCATGATCTCAGTTTGAGAACTGTGGGCCAACGCCTTTGCTGATTTTGTTCAAGACAAGGAAAGGACAAGAAGTCAGGAAGCTGCTGCAGGGACAGAAGAGAGTACTAAGGTTTGAGCAGAGTGATAGGAAGGGACCAGGGGGATGGCAGGATAGAACAGCTTCATCCAGTAGAAATATAACATGGGCTACACATGTAACTTGGAATATTTTCGTAGCCACACTAAAAAAATGAAGAAAAAAAAAAAAATAAACAGAACCCGGGCACAGTGGCTCACAACCTTACCAGCTGATCCCATTTGATTTAAAACAAAAATCTAGAGACCTTTGATTCTGGTCAGGAGTCAGAATGATTGAAGAATTGTTCTTTGATCATCGGGTCAAAAAAATAATTTGGTCATTTAGTTCTTTAAAGAAAAACTATAGAAATCTGGAAACACTTTGGTTTTGGGTGCAGGATCTATAAATTTACTGAAATTAAATAACAGCAGCATTTCTAGGCTGGGGTCCACCTTGCCCAAAATACTTCCCACACATTAGAAGCATGAATGAAGCTTGCACACTAAGAAATTTTTTAAAAAAACATTTCTTTTCTTTTTTTTTTTTTTTTTTTGAGACGGAGCCTCAAGCTGTCCCCCTGGGTATAGTGCCATGGCATCACACTCACAGCAACCTCCAACTCCTGGGCTCAAGCAAGTCTCCTGCCTCAGCCTCCCAAGTAGCTGGGACTACAGGTGCCCACCACAATGCCTGGCCATTGTTTGGTTGCAGCCATTATTGTTGTTTGGCGGGCCCGGGCATTCGAACCCGCCACCTTAGGTGTATGTGGCTGGCGCCAAGCCTAAAAAAACATTTCTATGCTGAAATCACACACTATCACAGCATCATCATGGGCTAGACTATTTATAACCCTTCAGATTTTAAATATTCCTCTTATAATTCTCTCCTTTCTGTCCCTACCCAGGGTGAGGGGGCAATACTTTTGCTTGACTGATCTTGAAGGGGGAGGAGATACTTTAGGGGAAGGGGTGTGATACTTCTATGAGGAAGGTTGTCCCTCCCCAAGGGTGGTGGATGGTCGTCCCATCTCAATTGCTTGGGGCTGGTGCAAAGGCAAGAGGGATTAGGCTCAAGAGGCAGGTTGAGGCAACTTCTATAGGCACAGGCACAGGCACCTACCACTCTTCTGACCTTAGCTGACACTCTCAATTGGAAGGTGGGGGGCTAGCTGCAATGGGGAAGGATAACAGCCCTGTGTAAAGAAAAAAGCCTCCCTTGGGCGGTGCCTGTGGCTCAGTAGGTTGGGTGTTAGCCTCATATACTGAGGGTGGCAGGTTCAAACCCAGCCCAGCCAAATTGCAAACAAAAAATAGCTGGGCATTATGGCAGATGCCTGTAGTCCCAGCTACTCGGGAGGCTGAGGCAAGAGAATCGCCTAAACCCAAGAGCTGGAGGTTACTGTGAGCTGTGACACTATAGCACTCTACCGAGGGTGGGAAAAAAAGGAAAAAGCCTCCCACCCCAGTTTCTGCTCCTCCCAATAACCAGAAAACTGGTCATCCTTCTGAGGGAAGAAACAGGTGGACAGGTAATAGGGAAAAATCAGCCAGGAGCATGGCTCACACCTATAATCCCAGCACTCTGGGAGGCCAAGGAGGGTGGATTGCCTGAGCTCATAGGTTTGAGACCAGTCTGAGCAAGAGCAAAACCCTGTCTCTAAAAACAGCTGGGCGTTGTGGTGGGTGCCTATAGTCCCAACTACTTGGAAGGCTGAGGCAAGAGAATTGCTTGAGCCCAAGAATTTGAGGTTGCTGTTAGCTATGATGCCACAGCACTCGGAGGGCAACAAAGTGAGACTATCTCTAAATAAACAAAGCAGAAAAATCCATTGATTCTGGGCTGGACGCAGTGGCTCACACTAATCCTAGCACTCAGGGAGGATGAGGTGGTAGATTGCTTGAGCTCATGAGTTCAAGACCAGCCTGAGCAAGATCAAGACCCATCTGTGCTAGAAAAAATAGACAGCTGAGGCATGAAGATCACTTGAACCAAGAGTTGGAGATTGCTGTGAGCTATGACGCCATAGCACTCTACCAAGGGTGACAAAGTGGGACTCTGTCTCAAGAAAAAAAAAAAAAAGGACTACATTTCAGGTAAGCTGTTATCAAAAAGGACAAGGTAAAGGTACATGACACAACTCCCAGGTGAGGGGTACAACTACAACTTGGACTGTACCTAACACACTCACACACCCCAAATATAGTCACCTGTACCCTGTATTCTAAAAATGAAAGACTACATTTTATATCAATCTATTGCAGTTAAATGTTCCAAAAAGGCAACTTTATAGAAGACATTCAAAGCAGATTAGTTGTTAGGGGCTGAAGTAGGAGAAAAGGACTACAACGGGACACAGGGAAACTTGGAGTGATGGATGTGTTCTAAAATGGTTTGTGGTCATGGTGACATAACGCATAAATTTACTCAAAATGTCATTGAATTGTAGCTCACAATTTTATTGTATGTAAATTATAACCAATAAAGCTTTTTATATTTTTGGAGACAGGGTCTCACTGTTTTCAGGGATGGAGTGGAGTGGTGTCATCATAGCTCACTGCAACCTCAAACTCTTGGGGTCAAGTGATCTTCCTGCCTCCAAGTAGCTGAGATTATAAGGATGAGACATTGTGCCAAGAGCAGTAAAGCTAATTTTTTAGGCGACATTATATATCTGGAGTCTGTAAAATGAAAATTCCCACTGTTGGCAAAGATGTCAAGCAATTAAAAGTCTCATAAGTCTCATACTCTACTGGAAAAACTGTAGATTGGTTCAATCACATTGGCAAGTTGATTGCACACCTTATAACCCAGAAATTGCAAGCCTAGGTATATACTTATAGAAATGCATTCATGGCTCGGTGCCTGTGGCTCAAATAACAATGACGGCTGCAACCAAAAATAGCCAGGCGTTGTGGCGGGCACCTGTGGTGCCAGCTACTTGGGAGGCGGAGGCAGGAGACTCGCTTGAGCCCAGGAGTTGGAGGTTGCTGTGAGCTGTGATGCCATAGCACTCTACCCAGGGGGATAG
>NW_003852430.1:16417038-16417931 GCF_000181295.1 Otolemur garnettii
GGGCGCCTGTGGTCCCAGCTACTTGGGAGGCTGAGGCAGGAGACTCGCTTGAGCCCAGGAGTTGGAGGTTGTTGTGAGCTGTGGTGCCACGGCACTCTGCCCAGGGGGATAGCTTGAGGCTCTGTCTCAAAAGAAAAAAAGAGTTTGAATCCTGGAATCAATTTTTTTTCTTTTTTTTTTTGAGACAGAGTCTCACTGTGTTGCTCTCAGTAGAGTACCGTCGTGTCACAGCTCACAGCAAACTCAAACTCTTGGGCTTCAGCCATTCTCTTGTCTCAGCCTCCCAAGTAGCTGGGACTACAGGCACCCACCACAATGCCTGACTATTTTTTTTTTATGTAGTTGTCATTGTTGTTTGGCAGGCCCAGGTTGGGTTCAAAACCTCCAGCCTCGGTGTACGTGGCTGGCACCCTAACTGCAGAGCCATGTTTGTTTATTTATTTTTATTTTTTTATTTTTGAGAGTCTCAATCTGTCACACTGTGTAGAATGCTGTGGCAATGTCATAGCTCACAGTAAACTCCAACTCTTGGGCTCAAGCATCTTCATGCCTGAGGTTTTTTCTTTGGTTTGTTTTGTTTTTTTTGGAGACAGAGTCTGACTTTGTCACCCTCAATAGAGTGCTATGGCATCTCAGCTCACAGCAGCCTCAAACTCTTGGGTTCAAGTGAGCCTCTTGCCTCAGCCTCCCAAGTAGCTGGGACAACAGACACCCACCCCAACACCTGGCTATTTGTTTTTTTGTTGTTGTTGAGACAGAGTCTCACTATGTTGCCCTTGGTAGAGTGCTATGGTGTCATAGCTCATAGCAATCGCAAACTCTTGGGCTTAAGAGATTCTCTTGCCCTATCGCCTAAGCCCAGGAATTGGAGGTTCCTGTGAGCTGTGATGCCA
>NW_003852430.1:16418780-16421995 GCF_000181295.1 Otolemur garnettii
GTTGCAGCTGTCATTGTTGTTTGGCAGGCCGGGGCTGGATTCGAACCTGCCATCTTAGGTATATGTGGCTGGCACCTTAGCCACTTGAGCCACAGGTGCTGAGCCAGAATGGATGTTTTGATACAAATCTCATCCACTTTCCTGCTGCTGTCCTATGTCTGTGATCTATTTAGGTATTTGGCACAGGGCCTGGTATGTCATACCAGGTCTAATAAATATATAGCTAATATACGTTTTTTTGAGACAGTTTTATTATGTCACCCTTGGTAGAGTGCTGTGGCATCACTGCTCACAGCAACTTCCAACTCTTGGGCTTAAGTGGTTCCTTTGCCTCAGCCTCCCAGGTAGCTGGGATTACAGGTGCTCGCCACAATGCCTGGCTATTTTTTGTTTGTCATTGTCATTGTTGTTTGGCAGGCCAGGGCTGGGTTGGAACCTGCCAGCTCTGGTATATGTGGCTGGCGCCCTAGCCACTGAGCTATAGGCACCCAACCAGGATATAGCTAATATTACCCTCCTTTCAAATTCTGAAAGGCAGAGTGACAGAGAACCTGTCTCCTTTAGATATTAAGAGGTTATGATGCCAATAAAAATACTGTAACATTGGTACATGGATCAAAAGGGAACACAGAAATACAATATTGCATTAATTTCCTAGGGATGTCATAAAATACTACAGATCGGGTGGCTTAAACAACAAACCTTTTCACAATTCTAGAGGCTAGAGGTCTACAATCAAGGTATTGGTCAGTAGGTTCAATTCTTTGGGGGTTTTTTATTTGTTTGTTTTTGAGACAGAGTCTCAATTTGTCGCTCTGGTGTCAGCCTAGCTCACAGCAACCTTGAACTCCTGGGCTCAGATGATTCTCTCACCTTAGCCTCCAGAGTATTTGGTACTATAGGCACCCACCACAACACTCAGCTAGTTTTTCTATTTTTAGTATGGATGGGGAGTCTTACTCTTGCTTTTAAGCAAGACTGATCTTAAATTCCTGAAGCCAAGGTCTCCTCCATCTCAGCCTCTCAGAGTGCTAGGATTATAGGTGTGAGCCACTGTGTCTGGCCAGTAGGTTTAAGAAAACAAACTCTCTCTCCTTGGTTTGTAGATAGCTGCCTTTTGTGTCCTCATAGGGTCTGTGTTCACACGTGTGTCCAAATCTTAGCCCTTTCCCCCAAATATCAGTCCAAATGTTCAATAGCTTTACAGATGCCAGTGTCTACTGGAGATGCCCGCCACTGGCCCTGGTCAGCTCCATCATCTTCTCCAGTACCACTTCTACAGATGGCAAGCCCTGGGCCACATCTCCTTTGAGCTGTTTGCAGACAAAGTTCCAAAGACAGCAGAAAACTTTCATGCTTCGAGCACTAGAGAGAAAAGATTTGAGTATAAGGGTTCCTGTTTTCATAAAATTATCACAGGATTTATGTGCCATGGCTGGTGGGGTCTTCAAATGCCACAATGGTGTTGATGGCATATCCATCTATAGGGAGAAATTTGACCTAAAAACATACAAGTCCTGACATTTTGTCCATGGCAACTGATGGATCCAATACAAATGGTTCTCAGTTTTTCATCTATACTGCCAAGGCCGTTTAGATCAGCGGTTCTCAACCTGTGGGTCGAGACCCCTTTGTAACAATGAAAATACATCGTGGCATTGGGAAGGTTGAGAACCACTGGTTTAGAAGATAAGCATGCATCTTTGGTAAGGTGAAGGAGGGCATGAGTAGTGTGGAAGCTGTTACCAGCCACTGTCAACCTGACTGGCCATTTCATGCAGAGCTGTGGTGGTCAGGCTGTGGCCAGGCCAGATGAGCCTACATGCTAACATCTGGAGATTGTTTATTTGCTTTCAAGGCCTATTGTCATATATAAGTTGGGAAATTGGACTCCATGGTAGCAGTTAAGGGGGTCCAGGGCACCAGCCAATACACTTGGTGAAGCACTAATTGGCTGTAAATTTAGTCTAACTAAAATACCATGAAGATACAGTCACCTTGAAAGAAATACTTTGACTTTTTTTTTTGAGGCAGAGTCTCACTGTCACCCTCTGTAGAGTACTGTGGCGTCACAGCTCACAGCAACCTCAAACTCTTGGGCTTAAGCAGTTCTCTTGCCTCAGCCTCCCAGGTAGCTGGGACTACAGGTGCCTGCCACAATGCCTGGCTATTTTTTGTTTGTCGCTGTCATTGTTGTTTGGCAGGCCAGGGCTGGGTTTGAACCCACCAGCCCTGGTGTTATGTTAGGTGGTTGGTGCCCTAACCACTGGGATACAGGTGCCAAGCCAAAATTTTTTGACTTTATAACGTATGGGGAGGAGAGCTTGTTTGATGTATAGCACGCTAATGGACAACACCGCTGATGTATGTCTGTACTATTTTCTATAAACACAGAAAAGAGAAATAAGAGGGCAGAACAGCTCTTTGAGGAGATACCTTGCTATTCTCTGGAATTGCTGACTTTTCTGTAAATAGAAGTAAAACAGTTGATCTCTCATCTGCTTCTCTGTTGACTGGCATGGGTGACAGGTGGACAGACTCCTTGGTCTGGTAACAAAGCCATGGAGCACGGAGTCCAGGAGTGGCAAGACCAGCACGACAATTACCTCTGCACATTGTGGACAACTCTAATAATTTTGAATTTTTTTTGTTTTGAGATAGTCTCACTATGTCACCCTCGTTAGAGTGCTGTGACGTCACAGTTTACAGCAACCTCAAATTTTTGGGCTTAAGAAATTCTCTTGCCTCAGCCTCCCAGGTAGCTGGGACTACAGGTGCCTGCCACAATGCCTGGGTATTTTTAGAGTCAAGATCTCGCTCTTGCCCAGGCTGGTCTTGAACCTGTGAGCTCACTCAATCCACCCGCCTTGGCCTCCCAAGTGCTGGGATTACAGGCATTAGCCACCTCGCCCAGCCTTGTTTTTGTCTGTTTGTTTTGAGACGGAGTCTCAAGCTGTCACTCTGGGTAGAGTGCCATAGTGTCACAGCTCACAGCAACCTCCAACCCTTGGACTTAAGCAATTCTCTTTCATTAGCCTCCCAAGTAGTTGGAACTACAGGTGCCCGCCACAACACCCAGCTATTTTTTTGTTGCAGTTGTGATTGTTGTTTGGCAGGCCTGAGCTGGATTTAAACATGCCAGCTCTGGTGTATGTAGCTGGTGCCCTTAGCTGCTGAGCTACAGGCACAAGCCTTGATTTATGTTTTATCTTAAC
>NW_003852430.1:16422261-16423708 GCF_000181295.1 Otolemur garnettii
TCTCCATTTTCCTCATTTCCTTCCACATCTAGCTGGGTTGCAGTTATGTTTATAATTATGAAATAAAAACAAGTTCCAAAAAAACCCACCAAAATATTCAGTGGTTTGTAAAAATCCCACCAGGATGGGAGTAGGAGAAGGGGACAGCAGAGAAAGGAGGAAGGAGGGGTGGGGAAGGGAAGAGCAGAGAGAGAGAAGGAGGAAGGGGGGGGACTTGGTGTGTGCCACACCTTTTGGGGGCAAGACAGGATTGTAAGAGGGATTTTACCTAACAAACGCAATCACTGTAACCTAATTTCTTATGCCCTCAATGAATCCCCAACAATTAAATAAAAAAACCACTAGAAAAAATTTGAAGGAATACTATATCAGTTTTTTGTGTTTGTTTTTTGTTTGTTTTGAGATAAGAGTCTCACTCTGTCCCCCTCGGTATCAGTATCGTGCCTGGCATCACAGCTCACAGCAACTTCAATCTCTTGGGCTTAAGTGATTCTCTTGCCTCAGCCTCCCAAGTAGCTGGGACTACAGGACACAATGCCTTATTTTCTTGTTGTAATTGTCATTGTTGTTTAGCTGGCCCAGGCAAGTCCCAACCGTCCAGCCCCAGTGTATGTGGCCAGTGCCCTAACCACTGAACTACAGGCACCGAGCCATATGTATCAAACTTTTTTTTTTTGAGATAGAGCCTCAAGTTGTCGCCCTGGGCAGAGTGCCATGGCATCACAGCTCACAGCAACCTCCAACTCCTGGGCTCAAGCGATTCTCCTGCCTCCACCTCCCAAGTAGCTGGGAGGACAGGCGCCCGCCACAATGCCCAGCTATTTTTTTGGTTGCCACCATCATTGTTGTTTGGTGGGCCTGGGCTGGATTCGAACCCGCCAGATGAGGTATATGGGGCTGGCGTCTTAGCTACTTGAGCCGCAGGCGCCAAGCCCATATGTATCAAAGTTTTATTGGAATAAAATCAGGAGCTCCTAATCTTAAGAGCAATGTTGGGGATGCAAGGAAGTCAGAGAGGCAATCATAATTGATTTAACCAGGTAAAATAAAAATCTGTCACATGCAAAATATTGAAGAAGCAAATGGATGGAAAATATTGGTTATAGACCACTATTACAAAAGCTTCTAGAGATAAAGATACTTCGCAGTTGAAAAAACTCAAGGTAGGAATGAATAAAGAAACAATGTCAAACTGAAGCAAAACTTTCAACATCACAAATCAAAGCAGCACAATTTAAGAGACTTGTGAGTTTTAAACTCTTACAAGCACAGCGGGGTGCTGTGCCTGTAGTCCCAACTACTTTGTAGGCTGAGGTGGAAGGATTGTTTAATCCCAGGAGTTCCAAACCAGTTGGGCAAACTTAACAAGAGACTGAGAGACCACGTCATTAAGTGAAACTAAACTCTTGCAAACAGCTGGAACTCATTACTGCAAAAGGATGAAGAA
>NW_003852430.1:16424094-16426959 GCF_000181295.1 Otolemur garnettii
CTCCACGTGGTCAAAACACCAGCCTCAAAGTGAGAACCTCAAAGGAGTTGCCTTGGTAGCACCTGTGAGTCCTTGAGAAATGCAAATTAATGGACCCCACCCAATGTACTGGAGAAGGGCCTTAGGAAATTGTTTTAACAAGCTATCAACCTCACTTCTTCAAAGTTTTAAAGCTTGAGAACCAGTGATGTAAAAGCAAAATCAATGAATCACCATTTGTGAGATTATCTGTCCCCAGATCTCTGATCAGTGCTTAGGGTCATAGAAGTCATAAAAGACTTAAGGGTTTCATAAGGGTAGGGCACCCACCGCATACACTGAGGGTGGCAGGTTCAAACCCAGCCAGGAGTTGTGGTGGGCACATGTAGTCCCAGCTACTTGGGAAGCTGTGGCAAGAGAATTGCTTAAGCCCAAGAGTTTGAGGTTGCTGTGAGCTGTGACGACAAAGTGAGACTGTCTCCCCCCTCCAAAGAAAAAGGCTTAAGGGTTTCAAAATGGTAGCAATTAAGAAACAAAACCACACCCTCATATCAAGATGTGAACAATCTTTTATTCATTTAGTGAGCAAAAATCTTTATGCCATTGAACAAAAGAAAAATCCACTTCTTTTTTAGAGTAGTTCTACAAACTCATTTTTGCCATAAAATAAACCACTATACATCAAGAATCAAGAAAAAGGAATGCAGAGGTTTAGGAATACGGTACTTGGTTTCTCTTCACCTTTAGTAGCAGAAGCAGGACTGTTCTCACAACGGTAGTGACAATTCTGTTTCCTCAAGCAAAGCATCCTTGGCAGGGTAGGAACCTGATGCACTGGACTTTAAATTCTCCTCAAGCTGTTTCATCTTCTCAGCTGGAAGAGAAGCAATTGATACCTACTATGGATGAGGGAAACCATTTGCTGTTTCAAACTACTCCGTGAGAGGGGGGTCTGGGACCTGAGCACAGTGCTGGAAGCCAGCTAAGGCTGACTTGGGCAGTGACTTCATCAGATGGTGGCTTACTTTCTCAAAGTCCTTCTGGGGGACTCCCCAAAGGGATCCCCAGAAATAGCATGTAACTTCCTGGGTTTTGTAAATTGCTAGAAGTTTTGAGAAAGGCAAGGGAGGACAAAAGGGAGCCAAGTAAGGCCAGGAGGATCATCAGTGGCTTGCTCCACGGGCAGGTTCTCAAAGATTCTCACCTCGGGCACGACGTTCTTGGTAAAACCAAGCCAGGCCCAGGATCATGGTCTTCACCCGATTCTGGACGCGGGGCCGTCCGAAGACCTTGACTTCAACTAAGTTGTCATTGTCCACCATGTCCACTGACAGCAGGCTCTGGCTCATCCACTCCATCTCTGGAATTACGTCTCGGTGTGGGCCTAAACAGGTGAGGAGAGACTCTGAGGACCACAGGTGAGCAGACACTAGATTTGAAGGGAGCGTTGTCCGGGGAGGGAAGAGCTGGAAGCCGAGTGTCACTGCAACACTCGTGACCTGCAAATGCAGCCAAGACTCCAGGCCTCCCTCGGGCTGGAGGGGAAAGGCCACTAGCACATCTGGGGGTGCTCACCGAAAATCAGGTCTGCCTGCCAAACCTCCAAGTAGAAAACCAGCGGGTGTCTCAGTTCGTGCACTGGGAACCACCAGGGCCGCACGCGAATCTGCAGGGGTGGAAGTGGCTGCGGAAGCCGTCTCTCCTGGGAGCGGGCCAGAGTCAGTGTGTCCCGCTGGGACGCAGCGGCACCGGCATCGTCCGCCATACTGGGACCAGCAGGTGCAGAGCGCGCGGGGCGGCCGGGCGCGAAGCCCGCGCTCTTTTACCGGATCCGCCGGCCCCGCCCCTTCCGCTCACGGAGCACGCGCTCAGCGTCCGGTCCACGCCCGCGGTCAGCCGGCGCTTGGTCTGGGCCTCGGTCACCGAGACTTCCCCTTCGACCTCGACCTCGATCTCGTGTTCCTTTGAGCTCCTTTTGGGTCGCCAACGCTTTCCGCCATCATCTCCCCCTGGTAGGGTTCCTTTGGCCTGAAAGGCGCGTGCCTGGCACAGAGCCGCTGGCTGGGTGGGTTGGGGCCGGCGACCTTCTCCCCCGGGAATCGCCTTCAGTGTGTGGGCTGTGGACGTTACCTCCCGGAGGTAGGTGGGTAGACTGGGCCTGGGGCAGCTCCTCGAACCTG
This sequence comes from Otolemur garnettii, assembly GCF_000181295.1. Lineage (NCBI taxonomy): Eukaryota > Metazoa > Chordata > Mammalia > Primates > Galagidae > Otolemur > Otolemur garnettii. Next base: position 16,426,254 of record NW_003852430.1, read on the forward strand.
TGGCTTTCCTCTCTTTTGCTCTCTGCTTTCTTATGACTCTCCGGATCGTTACCCTTTTGAAATTATTCAAGCAACTGTGTCATGTTTTAAACAAAACGTCAGAGGTGGTCGTTACAGAACATGTAGCAAGTTACACAACTTTCCTTTATTTCCACTATCCGAAGACAACCAGTGTTTCTTCCCCGTGTTTGTAATTTTAATTAGCAATTTAAATTACGAAAGATTTGACACATTCACAAATGTATTATATAATACATTCATGCCCTTCCCCAATTTAACAGATGCTGACATTTCCCCACATTGATTTCCTCTCTTTTTTTTTATAAGACAGTCTCACACTGCTGCCCTGAGTAGAGTACTGTGGCATCATAGCTCACAGCAACCTCAAGCTCTCGGCCTCAAGTGATCCTCTTGCCTCAGTTTTTCTGTTTTTAGTAGAGATGGGGTGTCATTCTTGCTCAGGCTGGTCTTGAACTCCTAAGCTCAAGCAATCCACCCACATGCCTTGGCCTCCCAGAGTGCTATGATTACAGGTGAGAGCCTTGCCTGGCTTTTTTTTTTTTTTTGAGACAGTTTCACTTTGTCACCCTCGGTAGAGTACCCTGGGGTGACACAAATCACAGCAACCTCAAACTCTTGGGCTTAAGCGATTCTCTTGCCTCAGCCTCCCAAGTAGCTGGGACTACAGTGGCTCACCACAATGCCC
>NW_003852430.1:16427220-16427961 GCF_000181295.1 Otolemur garnettii
TGAGCCACAGGCCCCGAGCCAAATGCCCGGCTATTTTTTGTTGCAGTTGTTTAGCTGACCCGGGCAGGGTTGAACCTGCAAGCCCCATCGTATGTGGCTAGCGCTGTGACTAGCGCTGTGACCACTGTGCTACAGGAGCGAAGCCATCCTTTTTTTTATTTCTCTTCAAGACCTGGTCTTTCTGAATGAACTCAATGCTCACGCCTTTAATCCCAGAACTCTGGGAGGCAGAGGCAGATGGATCACTTGAGCTTAGGAGTTCCAGACCAGCCTGAGCAAAAGGAAGAGCTTGTCTCTACTAAAAATAGAAAAAAAAAAATGTAGCCAGTATTCTGGTAGGTACCTGTAGTCCCATCTACTTGGGAGACTGAGACAAAAGAATCACTTGAGCCCAAGAGATTGAGGTTGCTTTGAGCTACCATATTTCCCTGAAATAAGACCTACCTCCAAAATAAGCCCTAGCAGGATTTCTATGCATTTGTTAAATATAAGCCCTACATCGATAATACTACCTAGTGATAAGACCATGCATTTCAGCACGGAGAGAAGACATCCCCTGAAAATAAGCCCTAGTGTATCTTCATGAGAAAAAATAAGTATAAGACACACTGTCTTATTTTCGGGGAAACATGGTATGACAACAAGGCATTCTACCAAGGGTGACTGAATAAGACTCTGTCTCAAAAAAAAAAAAAGGCTCGGCCCCTGTGGCTCAAGTGGCTAAGGCGCCAGCCACATACA
>NW_003852430.1:16428893-16429915 GCF_000181295.1 Otolemur garnettii
AAGAGATGGGGTCTTGCTGTGTAGCCCAGGATGGTCTCCCAACTCCTGGCCTCAAGTGATCCTTTTGCCTCAGCCTCCCAAAGTGCCAGAATTACAGGTGTGAGCTACCATGCTGGCCTCCTCTCTTTTTTAAAATAGGTATTGTTGTGGGACCAAGGAGTCGGTCTGCCTGTCACCTAAGCCATTTGACAGAGAAGTGGATGAGAGGTTAACAATTCCCCGTTCATCTACACAAAGGCCAGCAGTTCCAGAGAATAATGAGGATATCACCTCGCAGAGCTATTCTGCTTTGTTCCTCTTTGTTATTTTTATACCCTCCCGGCAAAAGCATACATCAGCAATGTTATTAATCAGCATAGCATACATTAAACAGATACCCCCTTATGGAACACAAGGTGAAAATATCTTTTGTTTTCAAAGTGTTTCTACTTATAAATTTATAGTTAGTCACCACTGAAGGCACAGAAGGCTCTGGGTCCTTGACTGGTATCATGGAGCCCAGTCTCCAAACTTATTTATGACAACAGGCCTTGGGACTAAATAAACTATCTCCAGATGTCAGCACGCAGGCTCATCTGGTTTTCAGGGCCTGTCCAGCAATGTCCTGTTTTAATGATTATAGGATGATAGTGTCTACCATCGGTGTTACTAAAGCATCATCTTTTCCTTTCCTTTCCCCAGAGGAAACCATTATCCTGAAGCTGGTATGTATATGTATGCATGTATGTTTTTACATATCTTCTTCTTTTTTTTCTTTTTTGAGATAGAATCTCAAGCTGTCGCCCTGAGTAGGGTGCTCACAGCTCACAGCAACCTCAGACTCTTGGGCTTAAGCGATTCTTTTGCCTCAGCCTCCCAAATAGCTGGGACTACAGGCACCCGCCACAACACCTGTTTATTTTTTTGTTGCAGTTTGGCCAGGGTTAGGTTTGAACCCACCACCCTTGGTATATGGGGCTGGTGCCCTCCCCACTGAGCCACAGGCGCCATCCACTACATGTTTTTAGATAGCTCTCTTCTAT
>NW_003852430.1:16429935-16431905 GCF_000181295.1 Otolemur garnettii
TTCTTTTGCCTCAGCCTCCCAAATAGCTGGGACTACAGGCACCCGCCACAATGTCCGGCTATTTTTTTGTTGTTGTCGTTGTTTTTAGCTGCCCCAGGCTGGTTTCAAACCCTCCAGCCTTGGTGTCTGTGGCTGTACCCTACCCAATGAGCTACGGGCACCACCCATTTTTACGTATTTTCTACTTTGTTTCTAGAATTACTATACTATTTGGTAATTGTCTTTGGAATAGATGGCATCTGCCGTACATATTCTTTTATTCTTAGAATTAGCTATGTGTTTGTTTTAAAAATCTATATAATAGAAAATTTCAACTCTTTGTATGAAGCCGGATACTATTAATATACTGAATTCTGTCAGCCATGTGATCTGGGCTTCAACAGTTATCAGTAGATAATATCTATGAGAGGAGATACTGAATCTAATTACAGTGGATATGTATATATTTTTTACTTTGCAGTCTTACTTTGTCACCCTGGATAGAGTGCTGTGGTATCATAATAGCTCGCAGCAACCTCAATCTCTTGGGCTCAGGCAATCTCTTGCCTCAGCCTACTGAGTAGCTGGGACTACGGGAGCCTAACACAACACCCAGGTATTTTTTTTAGAGACAGGGGTCTCGCTCTTGCTCGTCTAGAACTCCTGAGCTCAAGCAATCCATCTACCTCAGCCTCCCAGAGTACTAGAATTACAGGCATGAGCCATCGCACCCAGCCTCTAAATCAACGGTTCGCAACCTTCCTAATGCTGCAGACCTTTTAATACAGTTCCTGTGGGTCGCGAACTGCTGCTCTATTTTTTTTTTTTTTTTGAGACAGAACCTCAAGCTGTCGCCCTGGGTAGAATACCGTGGCATCACAGCTCACAGCTACCTCCAACTCCTCGGCTCAAGCGGTACCACAAGCACCTGCCACGGTGCCCGGCTATTTTTTGGTTGCAGCTGTCATTGTTGTTTTGGCAGGCCGGGGCTGGATTCAAACCCGCCACCTTAGGTGTATGTGGCTGGCACCTTAGCCATTGCCACAGGTGCCGAGCCAGAACCGCTGCTCTAAATCCTTAATTTTAACATAGTCAGATTTATCAGTCTTTCTAGTACAGATTGAGTATCCGTAATCCAAAAGTCTGAAATGCTCCAGGGTTGGAACTTTTCCATAACAAGTGGAAAATTCCTCACTTGACTTTGTGATGGGTCAAAGTCAAAATGCAGTTAAAACTTTGTTTCATGCACATAATTATTTAAAATTGTGTATTAAATCTCCAATTTCCTTCAGGTTATGTATATAAATGAGATAGATATGAAACATAAATTTCATGTTTAGACTTGGGTCATATTCCTAAGATACTTCATTATCTATGTTAACTCAACAGGTGAAAATAACAGGTATTACAGACTTAAATAAATCAAAGTTAACTCTATGCTGAGCGAAGTTTGAGGACTTGAGCCTGAGAACACATCCTGCAGCAGGTTATGTGAAGCATGATATTTGTAGGGTTTGCTACACAGAAATGGGAGAAGGGGGGTTGGGTGCATTGGCTCATGCTGTAATCCTAGCACCCTGGGAAGCCAAAGCAAGAGGATCACCTGAGGCCAGGGGAGTTTGAGACCATCTCTGAGCAAGTCAAGACTTAATCTCTGTCAGGGGTCTGTAGTCCTGTCTACTTGGGAAACTGACAATGGAGGATCACTAGAGCCCAGGAGTTTGAGGTTGCAGGGAGCTATCATCATACTGCTGTGCTCTACTCAGGGTGAGAGAGCTAGACTCTGTCTCAGGATAAAAAAAGAAAGAAAGGACAAAAGAAGATGGGAGCAGGGGTCAGTGAGGTAAATTCTGATTGGCGTTTAGTGGCATTATGGGTAACATAGAAACAAATGTGTGATGGATGGATATAAAGTAAAAGGTTAGTAATAAGTGCACAGATTTCTTTTTCTTTTCTTTTCTTTCTTTCTTTCTTTCTTTTTTTTTTTTTTT
>NW_003852430.1:16433863-16437546 GCF_000181295.1 Otolemur garnettii
TGTGGCGGGTGCCTGTAGTCCCAGCTACTCGGGAGGCTGAGGCAAGAGAATCTCCTAAGCCCAAGAGCTGGAGGTTGCTGTGAGCTGTGATGCCATGGCAAAAAAAGAAAAAAAGGAAACCTTCAGTTGCTTGGAAGTAGGGGAGTGTGTTGGACAAAATGGGCAGTAGAAGATCGCCTTTACGTACTATGGTTACAAGTTCAGCTCATGAACTAACATGATTTTAGTTGGAGTTATATTTTTTGGTGACATTTGCAATTATGCAGCATTTATAACATTTGTAATATAGAAATTCAAGGAAAATAGTCAACAATATGGTCAACAACTAAGAGGTCCATTGAGGTAAAAATAATGAAGAAAAGAAACAATTTATCATAGAAAAAAAACCCTGCAGCCACATACATTGGAGCTGGTGGGATCAAATCCAGCCCATGCCAAAAAATAGCCAAGCATTGTGGCAGGTGCCTGTAGTCCCAGCTACTTGGGAGGCTGAGGCAGGAGAATCACTTGGACCCAGGAGTTTGAGGTTGCTGTGAGCTATGATGTTATGGCGCTCTACCAAGGGCAACAGCTTGAGACTCTGTCTCAGAAAAAAAAAAAGAAAGAAAGAAAGAAAATAACCCCTAACATACATTTCATCATCTGTGACTTACCAAATAATTCTCCTTTTTATTTCATTTGTTTGTATTTTTACCTTAAATATTTGATTTGATTCATTCAGAACTGTAATTAACTGATGACTTATAATATCTAATCACTCACCTAGCCACTCATTTCTGCTGGGCATATAACTTGAGGACAGTTGAGTTCTAATTCCCAAAATATTTGATTGTCAATATCCTCATTGTCATAGTGTTATTTTGTCTTAACAGTAATTTTCCTATGAATTCACTGTTGTACCAAATGGCAGTATAATTTAAATCATATATTGTCTGGTGGCAAGTAAGATCTAAAATGGTTGCAGGTAGAAGCCGGGGTGGGGGTACAAAAATAAAAATAAAATAAAAGACCTCTTTTTTTCTTTTTTTTCACAATCTTTTCTTCCCTTCCCAAGAAAAGCATTCATTTCCCATATAATATATATTATTTAAAATAGGGGTAGAAATTATAGGCCATTTCTGTGGTTTCAGGATTCCAGACATTTTGGAGACAATTACCCTTCTTTCTGAATTTGTGTGCAATCTAGAGCTCAAATTGGACTGTGTAGTATGGCGCATTGACTGCCCATTGGGTGAACGTGGTGTTATTAAGAATGATCCCTGTTGCTACCAGCTGTACTGCATTGTATGTCTGGTTACTGCATATGTGGTGTGCTATAGCAGTAAGAGCACAGCAAATCAAACAACATACCCCAGTAGTAATTGTCCAGGAAGAAAGGTGCCCATAAATGTATACCTTGTGCTTCTTCATCTGAAATGGTTGGCCATGTTTTACAGGCCATTTCTGCTTCCCTTGGATTAGCATGGTCAATAAATCCTATTAAATTTAGACATACATTTTTTTCCTATTCTTGGGTTGTGTGTCTCTCATTAGTTGAGCAGTTGGATGTACCCTCTTGGCAATAGTGTCATTATCTTTCCATGCAGTTCCGCAACCCTTTCCTCCTGAAAGAGTAATTTATTTTTGTTTTTGAGACAGAGTCTCACTACGTTGCCCTGGGTAGAGTGCCATGACGTCCCAGCTCATAGCAACCTCAAACTCTTGGGCTTAAGTAATTCCCTTGCCTCAGCCTCGTGAGTAGCTGGGACTGCAGTCACCCACAATGCCCAGCTATTTTTTGGTTGCAGTTGTCATTTTTTGTTTAGCAGGCCCAGGCCAGGCTCGAACCCACCAGCCTCGGTATATGTGGCTGACGCCCTACTCACTGAGCTACAGGCACCAAGTCTGAAAGAGTATTTCTTCTAATCCATTTAGATTGGCTGTTCTTGTGAGTAACCTTCTTTGTTAAATACATTCTCAACTTGTTCTGATATCCCAAGTCCAGCTCCTCTCACACCTAAGGCACTTTTCACCTCATTATCAATCACACACCTTGTTGCCATTGAGCATTTATAGCAGAAGTGCAACTTGGGGTACTGGTTATGAAACTCAGAATGTCAAGTGTTCCAGCTTAAGATGAGATGCATAGTAGTTAACCCTTGATATAGTTTGAGTATGCCATAAGGTTTCCTGCATTCTTCCTGGTTCAATTTCCAAATTATCCTCCAGCAGTATTCTAGTCCCCCAAGTAACTTCCATTGCATGATTCTAGGTCTTTAAAGAATATTTTATAGATCTCCAGCCACATAATCAGAGCCTCTGGTTTATAGGGCAAGAGATACTGTTACAGAGCACACAAGTCACAGTTAATTGTCTTTCATCATATTTAGGTACTCTGGGTAGCAATTGATCATCTATATTCATAATAATACAGCTACCTGTTAAGTATTAAAAATTGCTTGGGGCTTGGTGCCTGTAGCTCAGTGGCTATGGCACCAGCCATATACACTGGAGCTAGCGGGTTCAAATTCAGCCCAGACCTGCCAAACAACAATGATAAATACAACAACAAAATAGCCAGGTGTTGTGGTGGGCTCCTGTAGTCCCAGCTACTTGGGAGGCTGAGGCAAGAGACTCACTTAAGCCCAAGAGTTTGAGGTTGCTGTAAGCTGTGATGCCATGGCACTCTACCCAGGGCAACAGCTTGAGACTCTGTGTCAAAAAAAAAGAACAAAAAACAGTGATGATTTAATAAAAAAAATAAAAAACTGCTTGGACTGGGTCTGGTGGCTCACACCTATAATATTAGCACTCTAGGAGGCTGAAGCAGGAGATTCCCTTAAGCTCAGAGTTTGAGCCCAGCCTGAGCAAGAGAAAGACCCTGTCTTTATGAAAAATAGGAAAATTAGCCAGGCATGGTGGTGATTGCCTGTAATCCTAGCTACTTGGAAAGGCTGAAGCAGGAGTATCGCTTGAACCCAGGAGCTTGAGGTTGCTATCAGCTCTGAGGCTATGGCAGTCTAGCCCGGACAACAGAGTGAGACTCTATCTCAAAAAACAAAACAACTGCCTGACCAGGCATAAAATTAGGAAGAACTTTTTGGATGTATTTTCTTAAATGGGAACCCTACTAGTATCTTACACCTGAAAAGAAGGTCTATAGTCTATAAGGACATTAGATTGATTCTAAGAAGTTAATATCAGGGTCCCAATACCCTCTTGATACTGAAAAATAAAAGTTTCTCCTAATTTCATAACAGATTAGCAATTTTCCAATAAGAGGAATGGGGATCAAACAAAGGAGAGGGTGTTACTACACTTTCAGTCATAACAGGAAAGTCAAAATCAAAAAATATATATGCTAGAGAAATTCCTTGTACAGGCCTGGCCACTATCTTGGGAAATACTCTCTCCTCAGAAGTTATCTACTTCTTGTCAGCAAAGGAGTCAGAAATCTTAGAGATCTTTAGCTGGAGATCTCGGGTAGACATAGAAGTCCATTCAGGTGTTAGAGGTTTCTTCAAGTAGGAAATGTGAATCCAGGAATCTAATCCTTCAAGTTTAGCTGCACTACAATTAATTAATAGCACCTGATAAAATCTTCTCCAGGGAGGATTAAACAAACTTTATGTTGCTATCTTTTTCAATAAACATAATCTGGCTGGTGACTGTGAAATTTAAGATCATCTTGGCTCGGCACCTGT
>NW_003852430.1:16438898-16441803 GCF_000181295.1 Otolemur garnettii
AGCTTGAGATTCTGTCTCAAAAAAAGGGGGGGAGGCAGCGCCTGTGGCTCAAAGGGGTAGAGCACTGGCCTCATATGCCAGAGGTGGCGGGTTCAAACCCAACCCTGGCCAAAAACTGCAAAAAAAAAAAGACCCTCCCTGTCTCTAAAATAAATAAATAAATAATGAATGAATGAATCTGTATTGATATCCAAAATCCATAGTTTACCTGAAGGTTCACTCTTGGTGTTGTACATTCTATGAGTCCTTGACAAATGTAGAAAGACATGTATTCATCATCGTTTATATGTCATTTTCTTGTTCTGCCTCTATAAATGATTGTTTTTTGTTTTTGTTTTTCTAGAGACAGTTCTGGCTGTGTTGCCCAGTTTGGAGTTCAGTGGCTATTCACAGGCGTGATCATAGTACAGTACAGCCTGGAATGCCTGGCAGGTGATCCTTCTGCCTCAGCCTCTGGAGTAGTTGAGACTCTAGGCATAAACCACTGCACCCGGCTCTGTAAGTGTTTTTGGCCTTTTCTTTGTCCTTTAGTGTTTTGATGAAGTATCATTGTAATTCTCTGTTAGCCACTAGGTGGGGCAGTCACTATGCCTTCTTTGAAAACACAAGACTTTTTTTAAGACAAAGTCTCACTTTATAGCCCTCGGTAGAGAGCTGTGGTGTCATTGTTCACAGCAACCTACAACTCTTGGGCTCAAGCGATTCTTTATTTTTTTTTTTTTGCAATTTTTGACTGGGGCTGGGTTTGAACCCACCACCTCTGGCATATGGGGCCAGTGTCCTACTCCTTTGAGCCACAGACACTGCCTGGCTCAAGCGATTCTCTTGCCTTAGCCTCCCAAGTAGTTGGGACTATAGGCCCCACCACAACACCCAGTTATTTTTAGAGATGGAGTCTTGCTCTTGCTCAGGCTTTTCTCGAACCTGTGAGGTCAGAGAATCCACCCGCCTCGGCCTCCCAGAGTCCTAGGATTACAGGTGTTTGCCACTGTGCCCATCCAAAAACACTTTCAATTCTTGGGTGGTGCCTGTGGTTCAGTGAGTAGGGTGCCAACCCCATATACTGAGGGTGTCGGGTTCAAACCTGGCCCCGGCCAAACTGCAACAAAAAAAACCTGGGCCTTTTGGTGGGCACCTTTAGTCCCAGCTACTCAGCAGGCTGAGGCAAGAGAATCGCCTAAGCCCAAGAGCTGGAGGTTGCTGTGAACTGTGATGCCATAGCACTCTACTGAGGGCAACAAAATAATACTCTCTCCCTCTAAAAAAAAAAAAAAAAAAAAAAAAACACACTTTCAATTCTTGGAAATTTCTTGAATCATTGTCTTGATATTTTTTTCCTCCAATATATTCTCTGCACTTATTTTCTGAAATAATTTTTGTTGTTGTTGTTGAGACAGAGTCCCACCCTATGCCCTGAGCAGAGTGCAATGGCGTTGTAGCTCACTGCAACCTCAGACTCAGGCTGTGAGCATCCTGCTGCCTCAGCCTCTAGAAGCTGCTGAGATTGTGGGTGCTTGTGTGGCGCCTGGCTGGGTTTTTCATCTTTTTAGGAGTTGGGGTCTCACTCTAGCTCAGGCAAGTCTAGAACTCCTAAGCTCAAGCAATTCTCCCTCCTCAGCCTCCCACAGGGCTGGGATTACAGGTGTGAGCCACCGCACCAGCTGGGAGCTACTTCTGTTTGCTGGGCTCTCAAGCCATCTAACACTCCCTTCCACTCCTTTCTTTTGGAGCCAAGGGGAATTAGAAAGTTTATTCCCCAACAGCCTCTTGCCCATGACCTGGAGGTCAGCAGTCACACTATGCACTTCTACCGGCTGATGGGCATCAAAATTATGAGTCTCCATTATTATAACTACAGAGAAAGCAGGATTGAGGTAAGTGGTCCCATTGCTTGCCATAGGTCTTCAATCCTGGATGAGCCTCCAAACATGATACCGGAATTTCTTGTTCAGTGGGTCCTTGGTCTCAGGGATTTAAAGAATGAACCCACGGACCACAGATCAGTGGTAAGATAGGATTTTTATTAGACAGAGGAATACAGAAGAAGTAAAAGAGCTTCTGGAAGGGGGAAAGAACTAACAGGGAGTCTCTTCTGTGGGCTCTTTACCTAGGGGAATTAGGTCCTGAGAATTACACTTGGCCACGACTTGGTAGGTGGAAAAACATCTTTCCAAAGTTAATACGTGCATTAACAAATGAATGAATGTAGATCCTCCTCCACTAGGGCAAGGTTATTAGGTCCTTACAGTTTCTGTCTCCAAGAAGGGATTAGGGTGTGTGCTCCCTACTCAAGGTGTAACCACCCAAAAAATCATCTCAGGCTGCTTTGTTCATGATCTTGTTAGAGCCCAGAGAGTGTGTCCTGAAAAGGGCAGCCTGTTTGTGCTTGGAAATGGGGATCTGATTTCTGAGCTCACCTGGGCCTAGAGAATTGGCGGGGGTTCCCTGTCCAGCTCTGAGTGCTATAATCTCCTGTATCACTATGACGCCATGGCACTCTACTGAGAGTGATAAAGTGACACTCTGTCTCAAAAACAAAAACAAAAAATATAGCCCAGCATTGTGGTCGGCACCTGTAGTCCCAGCTATTTGGGAGGCTGAGGCAAGAGAATCACTTGAGCCCAGGAATTTGAGGTTGCTGTGAGCTGTGACGCCACAGCACTCTACTGAGAGTGACAAAGTAAGACTCCATCTCAAAAACATAAATAAATAAATAAGTGAATGAATGAATGAATCATAGGGAAAGTTAGCTAGCAGTTAGCATAGGCACAGCCGGAGTGCAAATGGAAGACAGACTTCAGGAGTAGGAAGAGCCAGGGCTTCACCAACTAGAGGAGTGTGGGGCTTGGCAGTCATCTGCCTGTTTTATGGCACATGATTTAATTCTTTTTTTTTTTTTTTGAGA
>NW_003852430.1:16442235-16443837 GCF_000181295.1 Otolemur garnettii
GTAAAGACAGCTGGGCTGGGCATACTCTAAGGGAGAGGGGGGATAAAGGTTGCAGTCCAAGGTCAAACTGTTTAGGCCCTAGAAATTGGAGAAAAACGAGAGTTGTCAGTTCCCCTGAGTTGCTGTGCCCTTTCCTTGTGTCATGACACGGATGGATGGATTTCAGAGCTCATCACTAACATGAGAGTTCAAATAACACACAGGAGGGACAGTGCTCGGTCTCCTGAGAGTTTGGTGGTGGTGAGGGTGTTTGGCAGAGTTGGTTCATGGATACAACTCAGGTTTGTTGGACCTTTGTCATTTTATGCATTGGCCTGAAGTAGCTGGGTGCTGGGTGGAGGGAGGAGTTGCCACAGCCTAGCCTTAGGTTAAGGCTGTGCTCACGCTCACTCCTTCACCCCAACCCCCTCAAAACTGCCGCAGCATCCTCAGGCGCCTGTGGGGTTCCTCTGTCATGAGACCCTTTGGGGGCTCCAGATCAATACAACTGGGTGGTGACAGTTCTGCAACCACCATCAGGGATTGCCCCCCATGCACTGCATCCAGAACCAAGTCTGAACTAAGGCTCTGCAGGACTGGCGTTGGCTGCTGGCCTCCCTGGTCCTAGCATCTTTTCAAACTGTGGCCTCAGAGACACTGGGTTTTGTGTACATAGGTCCCAGTACACTTCTAGAGACCGACCTCGGAGGGGGTGAGAGGATCCCGCAGAGCTACAAGACCTCTCCACTGCCTCCTTCCCACATGGCTGGCAGCCATCCTGAGTCAGGTTTCCCCTCTCTCTAGCGCTCCAGCCCATGCAGCCCTGAGGAGGGAGTCCAGGAGCAACTGAGACACAGACTCACTCTGGGAATAGAAAAGGAGTTTCCTTAAATCTTCACAGTCTCGCATAGATTCCTGAACAGAACTTGAATTCTAACTCAAACACCCAGACATGAGACAAACCAAAATGTTAACTCATACTAGAAAAGAGAATATCCACAGAACTGAAGGGACTTTCACAAAATCACCCATCATCTTAATAGAAATTAAGCGCTGTACACCTTGAGGTGACTCCTCTTTTTCTAACCCTGAATTGAATAGGATTTACTGTTTTTCTAGTTTTTCATTCATATGTATATATACAATATATGTACAAAAATATATATATGCATACAATATATGTACAAAAGAATCTCTGTAAGTTAACCATCTAGGGACTGTAGCAAACTGCTCACCATATGGAGGTGGTCAACATAAAGAAGTAGGCCTCTGACCCGATAGACACATGCATCATGCAGTATCTGTATGTGCCAGCTTTACAGTATCTGTATGTGCCAGCTTTTCTTGTACAGCTTTTAGAGAATACCATACAAAATCATACATAATCAAAACATAGTAAAATCATACATACAGTATCATGCAAAATCAATACATTTGGCAGTGCCTGTGGCTCAGTGGGTAGGGCGCCAGCCCCACATACTAAGGGTAGCAGGTTCAAACCTGGCCCTGGCTAAATTGCAACAAAAAAATAGCCTGGCGTTGTGATAGGCACCTGTAGTCCCAGCTACTCGGGAGGCTGACGCAAGAGACTCACCTAAGCCCAAGAGCTGGAGGTTGCTGTGA
>NW_003852430.1:16444538-16446502 GCF_000181295.1 Otolemur garnettii
AAAAAAAAAAAAAAAAAAAAAGACCACTTCCATCTCTTACTTGAAATATAATCAGTGGGCTTGTAATCCCAGCACTCTAGGAGGCTGATGCAGGAGGATCCCTTGAGCTCAGGAGTTCAAGACTAGCCTGAGCAAGAGTAAGACCCCATCTCTACTAAAAGTAGAAAAATTAGCCGGGAATTGTGGTAGGTGTCTGTAGCCCAAGCTACTCGGGAGACTGAGGCCAAGGGATCTTGAGCCTAAGAGTTTGAGATTGTTGTGAGCTATGATACCGGGGCACTCTACCCAGGGTGAGAGAGTAGGACTCTGTCTCAAAAACAGGAACTATAGGCTTGACGCCTGTGGCTCAAGGGGTTAAGTTGCCAGCCACATACACCTGAGCTGGCGGGTTCAAATCCAACCTGGGCCTGCCAAACAACAATGACGGCTGCAACCAAAAAATAGCTGGGCATTGTGGTGAGCACCTGTAGTCCCAGGTACTTGGGAAGTGGAGGCAGGAGAATTGCTTGAGCCCAGGAGTTGGAGGTTGCTGTGAGCTGTGATGCCACAGTACTCTACCCAGGGTGACAGCTGGAGGCTCTGTCTCAAAAAAAAAAAGAAAGAAACTATAGGCTTGGTGCCAGTGCTTAATGAGTAGGGCGTCAGCCACATACACCAAAGCAGGCGGGTTCGAGCCTGGCCTGGTCCTGCTAAACAACAATGACAACTACAACCAAAAAATAGCTGGGCGTTGTGACGGGTACCTATAGTCCCAGCTCCTTGGGAGAATGAGGCAAGAGAATCACTTAAGCACAAGAGTTTGAGGTTGCTGTGAGCTGTGACTCCATGGCACTCTACCCAGGGTGATGTAGTGGGACTCTGTCTCAAAAAAAAAGAAAGAAACTATAGTTTTCACATTATATACAAATTTAAGAGTCCCTCCAAGTGCTATTTTATATGACCCATAACTTTACAATCATGATTTGATATTTTCCAAGAATAGCACTAGATTGGGCTATTGCTACTTAGCCAAGAAAAAAATAGATCACCACCAAAGACTTGAATTTGGGTCATGGTTGTAGTTTTGAGAAACTTTTCAGACTATGTTTGTTAAAGGAGTAAGCAAAAAAATGTTGGAGTTGTTATGTTCCTACCAGAAACTATATCACATATGCCAAGTTCAAACATTCATGGTAAAATAATATGGAAAGATGTATATAAGTTTATCAAAACATGTACAGAAGCCTAAGTATCTCAGGAGGTTTTGATTACTGACAAGTCAATTCTTCATGGCTGGTTTCTTAGGGGTATTAAAAACCAGCCTTTGGTCTCAGATGCACTTCACTGAGATAAATATTCAGGAATGCCAGAGAGTTAGAAATAACCCCTGCAATTATGCACTCTTGTTGTTGTTGAGATAGTCTCACTATGTCGCCCTTTGTAGAGTGCCGTGGCATCACAGCTCATAGCAACCTCCAACTCTTGGGCTTAAGCAATTCTCTTGCCTCAGCCTCCCAAGTAGCTGAGACTACAGGCACCCCCTGGCTATTTTTTGTTGCAGTTGTCATTGTTTTGGCAGGCCTGGGCTGGGTTTGAAGCTGCCAGCCTTGGTGTATATGGCTGGCATCATAACTGCTGTGCTACAGGTGCCAAGCCACTATTTTTTTTTTTTTGAGATAGTCTTACTCTGTCACCCTGGTGTTGAATGCCACGGCATCATCACAACTCACAGCAACCTCAAACTCTTGGGCTCAGGTGATCCTCATGCCTCAAGTTTCTGGAGTAGCTGGGACTACAGGTGCCCACTACAACACCTGGCTAATTTTTCTATACTTTTTAGTAGAGGGTCTTGCTTTTGTGTAGGCTGGTCTCAGAACTCCTGATCTCAAGCAATCTGCCGATCTCGGCCTCCCAGAGTGGTAGGATTATAGGCATGAGCCACCAAGCCCCGCTCCAAGTATGCACTCTTTTTTTTTTTTTTTTTT
>NW_003852430.1:16447614-16464087 GCF_000181295.1 Otolemur garnettii
AAAAAAAAAAAAAAAAAACTCTTCACATAATAAAATACATCTTCAACACAAAGAAAGTATATACTATATCCTGCAACATGACATTTCTTATATTTCTCAGCTGTACTTCTTCCATTCAAAAATTGGAGACCATCTTCTCTTTAAGGTGTTAGTCCCTTCTCTTAGGGATATGTTGGAAGCAACTTGATTTGTACAAGTTGTTATGAAATTAAATTTTCATTCACATATACATTTTTATTGTCTTCATAAAGCACTCAAAATTACAGCTCACATGCATAAGACTCCGGGAAACTAACACTTTTAACATAATCTTTCTGTTCTGTAAAAACATTCTACATACATGTTATGATCAAAACAATCTTCTCATGTATGGGAAATTTTTTATGCACAGAAAAAAACAATTATATCAACATTCCAATGTTAAGATAACAGGGTGCCACCTAGCGATCCAGTTTTGCAACTGTTAAAGCTTACAAGTTCAAAATTTCTATTAAACATAGGTTTTAAAAACTACACTTTAGAAACTCTTTTTTGTATATATTTATGGTGGCAAAATAAGATCATGAAAAGAATGTACATGATATAAAAATTAGCATAAAAATATTCTCATATTACTTAAATATGAAAAACAGACTTATTGGGCTGCGTCTGTGGCTCAGTGGGTAGGGCATGGGCCCCATATACCAAGGGTGGCAGGTTCGAACCTGGCCTGGCCAAACTGCAACAAAAAATAGCTGGGCGTTGTGGTGGGCGCCTATAGTCCCAGCTACTCAGGAGGCTGAGGCAAGAGAATCGCCTCAGCCCAGGAGTTGGAGGTTGCTGTGAGTTCTGATGCAATAGCACTTTACTGAGGGTGATAAAGTGGGACTCTGTCTCTAAAAAAAAAAAAACCAGACTTACCATTTTTGACATCAAATGCAGGTTTCTGCCTCCCTCAAAGTTTATGAAAATCTCAAGGGAACATCTAGGTAACTGGAATATACACATAGACTGTGTACAGTCAATAGGCTAGTTAAAACTAGAGCTTAATCATAATCCTTAATGAAGACAAGGCAAATGGTTTATTCAAAACATCTATTTACATACTGGAAGTGGTACAAATAGGAAAGGCAGCAATGCATTTTTTTCTTGTTTAAAATGGGAGATGTGTTGGCTCAGTACCTGTAGCTCAAGTGGCTATGGCGCCAGCCAAATACACCTGAGCTGGCAAGTTCAAATCCAGTCTGGGCCCGCCAAACAACTATGACGGCTGCAACCCAAAAATAGTTGGGCGTTGTGGCAGGTGCCTGTAGTCCCAGCTACTTGGGAGGTGGAGGCAGGAGAATTGCTTGAGCCCAGGAGTTGGAGGTTGCTGTGAGCTGTGATGCCTTAGCAGTCTACCCAGGGCAACAGCTTGAGGCTCTGTCTCAAAAAAATAAATAAATAAATAAAGATAAAATGGGAGATGTGGTCTTCTGCCCATAAGCTCCATTACATCAAAAGAACAAAGGGGGTTGGTAATGCTCAACCTAACTCAGCATTATCAGTTTTTATTTATTTTCTTTTTTATACAGAGTCTCAGTTTGTCACCCTTGCTAGAGTGTCCTGGTGTCACAGCTCACAGCAACCTCAAACCTTTGGGCTTAAGCCATTCTCTTGCCTCAGCCTCCTCCTAAGTAGCGGGACTACAGGCGTCCACCACTACCCCTGGCTTTTTTTTTTTTTCAGCAGGTCATTCCAGGGTTGGAACCCACCAGCCCCAGTACATGTGGCCAGAGGTATGGGCGCCGCCAGCATTATCAGTTTTTAAAGAAACACAAATACCTTAGAAACAAATCAGTTGCTTTAACAAAATGCGTTCATGCTAATGAAATTTTAATCCTCTTTAAGTGTCATGGCCAAAATCCAAACTGTAGGACAATCTTTAGAAAAAGATTGTCCAAAAAATCATTCCAAAAAATTTGAATGCAAAATGTTGAATTTCATTTAGATATCATTAATGTTTTCATCATCATCTCCAATGTCATCAAACCAATTTTCATCATCATGTCCGTGACCAAATGTATCGATTTCATTGATTTTAGCATGTGCTGGAAGCTCGCTATATGTCTTCAGACTTCTAGCTTCTAGCTTCATCTGCATTGTATTTTAAAATTATATGGACTTAGTTGTCTTGATAGTCTCAGATATCAGACAATATAATGTCTGCAGTATTTATCCAAAACTTTTTTCTCAATTTCCCTCTCTTCTGACACAGCTCGCTTTACTATCAGATCACATCCCTGTAACCCCTTTTCCTAACGTTTTGATTTCCTGAGCACCGCCGTACTGTTTGCTGCCCCCTTGTGGGCAAGTGGCTCCTTGCCTAGCAGAGCGGAAGAGAAAGTTCTTTGGAAGGCAGCGGGACCCCCAGTTTCTCCCCCCAGCCAAACCAACGAGGGCTGGCTGTAGGGAGCTTGCCCCGACCCCTGCCGTGGTGCAAATGCGCGCCGAGCCGGAACTGGGGAGCTGCCTTTTGCGCCTCACAGTTCAGGGCAAGCCGTGCGGAGAAGGCAGGGAGGTGACTGAGCACCCACAGGATCAGAAAAAAGCGCCCAGCAGGCAGAGGAGAAAGCCAGGTCACCTCCCCAGATTAAGAGGGTGGAGGAGAAATAGCACAGAGGACCTGAGAAGATTCAGGTTCTACGGCTTGAGCAAGAGGAGTCCCCTTATGCTTCTTAAAGCGAGTGAAAATCTTTCTGCTTGCAGACAAAAACCCTGGAGGGGCGCTCAGGTCAAAATCGGGTGTGAACTCGCCTTTTATCCCTTTATCCTTTCCTATGTCTGGTGGTAAGTCAGACCTGAAACTCAGACCTAAAATCCCCACATTCGTACCTGATTTTCACTTGCCTACTGAACACCCTTCTAAACTGAGACAAAGCTGAGCTCGGATAAGAGATTCCTCTGCTTTTCATCACAAAAGTCTTAGTGTCTAGGAAATAAAACACTTTGCTCCATTTTGTGAAAAACTCAAAATAGAGAAAAGTACAAGGAATCTGGTATTAGGATTTTAGATATGTCCTTCCTCACCACCCCTCTCCATGCTGTTTGCAAATCCGCTGCCCAAGCAGAAGGAATTAGCTGATACAATTAAAAACAAAACTGCTAATGGCTCACACCTGTAATCCTAGTGCTCCAGGAGGCTAAGGTGGGAGGATCCCTTGAGCTCCTGCAAGACCAGCTTCAGCAAAAGGAGGCTGGTCTCTACTAAAAATAGAAAAATTAGGCTTAACGCCTGTAGCTCAAGTGGCTAAGCACCAGCCACATACACCAGAGTTGGCGGGTCTGAATCCAGCCCTGCCTGCCAAACAACAATGACAACTGCAACCAAAAAACAGCCAGGCGAGTGAGACTCATTTAAAAAAAAAAAAAAAAAGGAAGGAAAGGAAGGAAATGTTGTGCTCAGGGGTTCCACAAAGACCACACTGCCAAACAAGTCAAATTTACAGCAGAGTCCTTTTATCAAAGAGCCGGCCAGCGACTGCCTCAGTGTCCCAACATGGGGTTTCTGAGAGCAGCCTCAGGTGCTCAGGGAGTTGGGTTTTTGTTTTTTTTGTTTTTGAGACAGAGCCTCAAGCTGTCCCCCTGGGCAGAGTGCCGTGGCATTACAGCTCACAGCAACCTCCAACTCCTGGGCTCAAGCGAGTCTCCTGCCTCCACTTCCCAAGTAGCTGGGACCACAGGCACCCGCCACAACGCCTGGTTATTTTTTTTTGGTTGTAGCCATCGTTGTTTGGCAGGCCCGGGCTGGATTCGAACTCACCACCTTAGGTGTATGTGGCTGGCACCTTAGCCACTTGAGCCACAGGCGCTGAGCCAACAGCGTCAACTTCTATAGCTTCTAAGAAAAAGTATACAATTTGTGTTTCTCATCTATTTGGATGACCATCTGGCAGCTAGTGGCTGGGAGAAAGAGTTAGCTTCATCTTGAAACAACTGATTGTCTATGAGGTGCCATAAAAAGATATTATTAAGAATTTGTTTTATTCTGTTTTGTTGTATTATTAGTTTTACTCGCTTATTTTTCGCTTTGTGGTAAGTTGAATCCAAGTATGTGGAGCCAAAGGATAAGGAAGGCTGATGGTATAGACATTTCCTACTTCTTACCCCTCCTCAAACACACACACACAGCCTCCCCCACCAACAGTGCCCCTCACCAGAGCTCTCTTACTCCTGATACATTTGTTACAATGAATGACGAAAAGTCGCTAGTTTATATTAGGGTCACTCTGTGTGTTAGGTAATTTTTGCCTCCTGGAATGAGTTAAAACATTCTCCCCACCACACACACACACCAATGGCTCCAGCCTGTATTCCTAGCACTACTGGATGCTGAAGGGGGAGGAGCACATGAGCCCCCAAATTTGAGGTTGCAGTGAACTGTGATGATGCCCCTGCACTCTAACCCAGGCAACAGAGTAAGATGTCATCTCAAAAAAGAAAAAAAAGAAGAAGAAGTATTTCCTCTGCTTCAATTTTCTGGGACAGATCCTGCAACATACAGCCCAATATCTCTCATGATCATAGCTGGAAAAATCCTCAACAAAATGTTATCAAATTGAATCCAACCCCATTCATCTCTAAAGATTATTAATATTATCCTTTTTTTTTTTTTTTGAGATAGAGTCTCACTGTTTCCCTCAGTAGAGTGCCATGGCATCACAGCTCACAGCAACCTCCAACTCCTGGGCTTAAGCAATTCTCTTGCCTCAGCCTCCCAAGTAGCTGGGACTACAGGCACCTGCCACAATGCCAGGCTATTTTGTGGTTGTAGTTGGCCTGGGCTGGATCCAAACCCGCTAGCTCTGATGTATGTGGCTGGCACCCTAGTCTGTGAGCTACAGGCCCTGAGCCAATACTATCCATTTGAGATTAAGGATTACATAATAGAGATTAAATGCATACACTTTTTTTTTGAGACAGTCTTATTTTGTTGCCCTCAGTAGAGTGCTGTGCATCATATCTCACAGCAACCTCAAATTCTTGGCTTCAAGTGATCCTCTTGACTCAGCCTCCTGAATAGCTGGGATTATGGGCACTTGCCACAATGCCCAGCTATTTTTAGAGACAGGGTCTTTCTCTTGCTCAGCCTGGTCTTGAACTCCTGAGCTCCCTACCTCAGCCTTCCAGAGCGCTAGAATTACCAGTGTGAGCCACTACTCCTGGCCTATAACACTTATTTTTATGTTTTTATATATTTCCTAGGTACTCCAAATTTATTTATATGTAGTATTCCTCCAGAAATGATACCATTAAGAGTTAATACAGTTAATTGGATGTAGGTTAATTCATTCAACCTGGGATGGAGCAGATCTTGTACTTAAAAAAAGAAAGAAAGCAAGAAAATCCATGGCACTGATTCCAGTGCTTAGATTATGTGTCCACTATGGCTTTTTTTTTCATGAAATGATAACTATGTACATTAATGCAATTCTGGGGTACAGTGTGGTGTTTTCATATACAATTTGAAATATTTTCATCAAACTGGTTAACATAGCCTTCATGTCATTTTCTTAGTTATTGTGTTAAGAAAATCATATTCTACTCTTAGGTGTCCACTATGTTTTATGGATAATTGAACTGAGATTTGTTCAGACCATTTGAAGATCGTAATTAACGGGGCATTCTCAGCTGGCTTGCTGGAGTAGTACATCCCGCTACAGAGCCAGGCTCCAATGATGGGAAAGTTTCTAGCATCTATTCAATTTATTTCCTTAGCTCTAAAACCACAGCAAACATTCAGGTCACAGTGTAGGATGAGAAGAACAGTTGAACAATGTTTCGCAAGCTTCCAGAGCAGCTGGGACTACATGCACACACCACCATACCCAAGTTTTATCTTCTCTTTTCTTTCTTTCCTTCTTTCTTTTTTTTTGTAGAGACAGAGTCTCACTTTATCGCCCTTGGTAGAGTTCTGTGGTGTCACACCTCACAGCAACCTCCAACTCCTGGGCTTAGGAGATTCTCTTGCCTCAGCCTTCCGAGTAGCTAGGACTACAGGCGCCCACCACAACGCCTGGCTATTTTTTTGTTGCAATTTGGCCAGGGCTCGGTTCAATTTGCCACCCTCAATATATGGGGCTAGCGCCCTACTCACTGAGCCACAGGCGCCACCCAATTTTTTCATTTTTTTTAAAGAGATGGGATCTTGCTAACTTGCCCAGACTGGTCTTCAACTCCTGGCATCATAGGATTCTCCTGCCTTGGCCTCCCAAAGTGCTAGGATTAGGATTAATCCTAATCCACCTGGCCACAAACCAGTGATTTTGATTTTGATTTGATTGATTGATTAATTGATTGTGGTTTTGGCCAGGGCCAGGCTTGAAGAAGCCAGTGATTTTTAAACTGTGGGTCATTAAATAAGGTTTGTGGATTACCATCTTTAAAAAAACTAAAGCAATAATCCTACCACTCTGGGAAGCTAAAGTGGGAGGATCCCCTGAGCTCAGCCTGAGTAAGAGAAAGACACAGTTTCTACTAAAAATAGAAAAATTAGCTGGCATGGTGGCACTTGCCTGTAGTCCTAGCCACTCCGGAGGCTGAGGTAGGAGGATCACTTGAACCCAGGAGTTTGAGGTTGCTGTGATCTAGGCTGAGGCCATGGCATTCTAGCCTGGGGCAACAGAGTGAGCCCGTCTCAAAAAAAAGAAAAGAAAAGAAAAACAACAACCGACCCTCACAAAACAACCCTCTCCAACTAAATCAGGCTTAAATATATTAAAATGCTGTTCAGGTAGCAAGGGTAAGTTTTGCCAACCTTTTGTTTCAAGTCTTTAATGTCATGTTGTAAAAGTGACTTGTGTTTGAGTCACAGTTAAAAGCATTTCTGTGGCACCGAGATGCGGGGTACCTGAGGAAGTTTTGTAGTGGGGCGAGGCGTAAGTAAGACTTGGGAGAAATCCCCCGCCTGGAAGGGAAGCTACTGCCCGCCCGGCATCTGGACTGGATTAATGCGCCCTCCCACGATTACGAGAACGGATTGGCTACCCCGATCCAGGAAGGCCGGGCCCACAATGCTCGCCGGCCAATGTCTGTGTCGCAAGAGCAGCGTGGGGCGGGGCGAGCCTCGTGCGGGCTCTTTGAGGTGCGGCTGCGTGGCGGCCCCGGCATGGCAGGCTTACGACGGCAGGGTCGGGCGGTGCAGAGCGGACTGGAACGACGTCGGACGCACCCGTTCTTAGAGCCATGTCCAGGCAAGAAGCAGGAACTAACGCCTCTACTGGGGTCGTTGCTTCCCGGCGAAGCTCGACAGTGTCGCGCGCTCCAGAGAAGTGGCCAGGGGCGGAACAGAATCGCTCAGGTCTCGGGGCGCGTAGGGGCGGCAGAGGTGGCGACGAGACGGACTACTCTGATTTCCTGGGGTCCAGAGCCGCTGGTCTGGAACCGCCCATCTGTTTTGAGTTAAAGAACCACTTTGTAGGCGTGGTGATAGGTGAGAGCAAAAGAATGGCTATGGAGGGGGAAGGATCGTGAGTTGGGCTAGGGGCAGAGCCAGGGCAAGGGCAAGGACACTTCCTCCCCACTCACCTTCTCTCTGCCAATTCAGGTCTCCCTGAGCTGTGTCTAAGACCTTCTGGTGCTAGAATAGTGTCATTTAATTCATCTTTTATTTTAAAGAGAAAATGTATTGGGAAGAGCAGTTCCTAGAAAATTTATGAAATCTTAGGGATGAACAGGCATGTTTAAAAAGATCAGGGCTTTTGACAGCTTACCCCTAAATGAACAATGAAATTCTTGAACTCAGTCTGCTTCTTTGAGCACCATTTAAAGCCATTAATCAAAGGAATGGTGTAGGAAATTGTAGGTCTGCACAGAGCATCAGCTCTATCTTGCTTTTACTTTATGTATGATTTATCTGCTGAAAAACAGGATTTTTTTTCCCTTTTTGTACATTCAGAGTCTAAGAAATTGATTCCTGAATACTTTTGTTAGAGACAGGGTCACTGTAACTGAGGCTAGAGTTCAGTGGTGGAATCATAGCTCACAGTAACCATGAACCCCTCTACTCCCAGGATTCTCCTGCCTCAGCCTTCTCCAAATGGAGGACTACAGGCATAGGGGAACACTCCTGGCTAACTTTATTTTTGTAAAGGTGGCATCTCACTATGTAACCCAGGCTGGTCTAAACTCCTGACCTGAAGCAATACTCCCACCTCAAAAAGGGCAGGGTTTTTTCTTTTCTTCCTCTCCCCACCCCCAACAGTTTCTGTTGACATGGGTAGAGTGCCCTGGTGTCAGATAGCTCACAATAATCTCAAACTCTTAGGCTCAACTGATCCTTTTGCCTCAGCCTCCCAAATAGCTGGGACTACAGGCGCCTGCCACAATGCCCAGCTAGTAGTAGATGGAATTCAACTCTTGCTCAGGCTGGTCTCAAACTCCTGTGTTCAATCCACCAGCCTCCGCCTCCCAAAGTGCTAGAATTCAGGAGTGAGCTACCCTCAAAGTGCTTTGATTCACAGGCATGAATCACTATGCATAGCTAATTCCCAATTTTTTTTTGAAAAATGTTTAAAAATGATTAGGATGATTTGCCAACTTATTACCATTAAGACTCAATATAAATTATATTTTGTTAGGTATTGGAGTTAGAAGGATGGTATTTCTATTATAGAGAAAGACTAGATTTGTAATAAAACCACTTAAGCTGCCAGCAGTTACTGAGCAGCTAGCTGTAAAGTGCAGGCAGTTTGCTATAGCGCACTCACTTTATGTTGGATATAAAACGAACTGTTTTTATTTTTTTATTTTGTTTTATTTTTTTGAGACAGAGCCTCAAGCTGTCGCCCTGGATAGAGTGCTGTGGCCTTACAGCTCGCAAGCAACCTCCAACTCCTGGGCTTAAGCAATTCTTTTGCCTCAGCCTCCCAAGCAGCTGGGAATACACCTGCCACAACACCTGGCTGTTTTTTGGTTGTAGTTTTCATTGTTTGGCCACCCCAGGCTGGATTCGAACCTGCCAGCTCTGTTGTATGTGGCTGGTTCCTTGGCTGCTTGAGCTACAGGTGTCAAGCCAAACCAACTGTTTTTAATTGTTTTAAAAAATGACCCTTTTCACTCAAATGACCCTTTCAAAATGACCCTCAGCCCTAGGAGGCTGAGGTGGGTGGATTGCTTGAGCTCAGGAGTTCAAGACCAGCTTAAGCAAGAGCAAGACCCTGTCTCAAAAAAAGGGGGGAGGCGCTGGGGGCCGGGCTCACACCTGTAATCCTAGCACTCTGTGAGGAAAAGGCAGTTGGATCACCTGAGCTCATGGGTTCGAGACCAGCCTGAGCCAGAGTGGGACTTCATCTCTAAAAAAAAAAGCCAGATGTGGTGGTGGATGCCTGTGATCCCAGCTAGTTGGGAGGCTGAGGCAAGAGAATCCCTTAAGCCCAAGAGTTTGAGGTTGCTGTGAGCTGTGACACCAGAGAACTCTACCAAGGGCACCAAAGTGAGACTCTGTCTTGAAAAAAAAATTACTCTCTAGTTAAGTATACAGTGCATTGTTATTAACAATAATCACAGTGTTGTAGTCCAGATCTTTAGAACTTGTATGACTAAAACTTTATATTCATTGAACAACTCTTCATTCCTCCCGGTCCCTATTCCAGGGAACCACCGATTGTTTACCTCAGGTATGTAGAACCATGCAGTAATTTTCTCTTTATGATTGGCTTGTTTCATTTAGAGTAATGTCCTTCAGGCTCAGTGATATTCCATTATTATGTATATACCTGACTGTTAATCTATTTCTCAGTTGCTGGACACATGGGTTGCTTCCACCTTTTGACTTCTGAATAGTGCTACTATGAACGTGGGAATGTATATATCTTTTTCTACTTTTTTGTGTATACCCTGGAGTGGGAGTGCTGGTTCACATGGCAGCTTAATTTTTAAATTTTTAGGAAATTTCATACTCTAATCCATAGTGGCAGCACCAATTTACAATCCCACCAATAGTCCACAAGGATTCCAATTTCTCCATCCTCACCAACATTAGTTATTTTTCATTTTTAGTAATGGCTGTCTTAACAAGCAGTGAGGTGATAGCGCCTTGTGATTTTGATTTGCAGTTACCTGATTGCTATTGAACATCTCATGCCTTTGGTAATTTGTATGTCATTGGAAAAATGTCTGTTCAAGTCCTTTGTAATGTAAAAGCCTTCCAGTTTCTCTGCATCTTGTCCAACACTTGGGATCCAATTTTTGAGTGAGCTGATATAGAATCCTTCATCTACATCTCTGGGTAAAGAGCCTCATACTAACCACCAAAATTTGGAATATAAATCCCTTCCGTCTTTCCACAGACAAAGTGATTATTGATCCCCAGCAGCCTTTGATTAATTTAGGGGAGAAACTGGAGAAGGTTCTTTGAGGAAAATAAGTAAATCTCTGTTAATTGGGTTTTTGACACAAAGTCTTACTGTTATCCCAGGCTAGAGTGCCATGGCCTCACCCATCAACAGGCCTGGCTAATATTTTTATTTTTTAGTAGAGACAGAGTCTCAGTCAGGCTGGTCTGAAACTCGTGAGGTCAAGGGATCCTCCTCCCTTGGCCTCCCCAAGTGCCAGGATTATAGGTGCGAGCCACTGCCCCCCTCCCACCTAATTTCAATTTATTATCATATATTCTTTTGTTTTTAAAAACAGGTCCTGGTGGGTCAACAATAAAAGATATCCAAAGTACAACAAGCACCAAAATACAGGTAAGTCATTGTATTCTTAATCCCTAAAAGACCTTAGTTCATAACTAAGGGAGCACCTTCTCTAATTTCTGCTCAATGATTAAGTTAACATCCTAAGATCAATTGAGTTGTCAAGGCTCTTCAAAATACTGTTCTCAAAAACCCAGGTAGGGTTTCAGGTGAAGGTTTTGTGACTCAAGGTAAAAAGTTTTAGAGATAATCTCTAACAGAGATGACAAGATGACATCTTTGTACTACTCAGCATCCCCCAAATGACTCCCTTCCAGATCCCCTTTTCTCAGACCTTGATGGGAGCCTGTGTTCTAAATGTTACTGAAAGGTAGCAGTGTTCGCTGAGTTCTCAAGCCAGAAATCTCTGATCATCACTGTGTACACCCCTCTCCTTATCCTCATCCACCACCGAGTTTTGTCTATTTCCTGCACTTCTCAAGGGAAATGCCATCATTGCATTCCATTCTTATTGCCTTGCCTTCTAACCAATCTCCAACGTGGTCAGAACAATCTTTGTAAAACTAATTATGTATTTATGCTGGTTTATTGCACAAAAACCTTTCATAGTATCTCAGGCCCTTAAGGCCAGACTCTAGCATGGTTGTCTTGATCTGGCCTGTTGACTCTCTGTTCTCTTCCGGACTCACTCTTGAGATTCCACCCATTTTCTGGCACTCTATCTTAGCCATCTTCTTATAAATCTGAAATTATGCATGTTTAAAGATGTTATTCATAGACTGGGTCCACAAAATGGCATGTCAGCCATGTAAACTGAACTCCCTAATGGTATACCCATCAAGTTAAACCTTTACTTAACTATTAGTTCAATAAATGCTTACCTACATGGTATAGAGGTTAATCTACTTAAGCCATACAATTCAGTAAGATTAGCCAAATTAATACCACCATTTTATACATGGGAGAACTCAGACCCACAGTAATATTACCTGTCAGATCAATACCTTAGTTTTTCTTTCTACTCGATGTGATGAATTTATTCCACAGCTTTTTTTTTTTTTTGAGACAGAGTCTCAAGCTGTCGCCCTGGTAAAGTGCTGTGGTGCCCCAGCTCACAGCAACCTCCAACTCTTGGGCTTAAGCAGTCCTCTTGCCTCAGCTTCCCAGGTAGCTGGGACTACAGGTGCCCACTACAATGCCCAGCTATTTTTTGGTTATAGTTGTCATTGTTGTTTGGCAGGCCTGGGCTGGATTCGATTCCATTGTTGTTTGGCAGCTCCAGTGTATGTGGCTGGCACCCTAGCCACTTGAGCTACAGGTGCCAAGCCATAGCTGTTTCCTTTTTTTTTTTTTTAGAGACAGAGTCTCACTTTGTTGCCCGCAGTAGAGTGCGGTGGCATCGCAGCTCACAGTAACCTCCAGCTCTTAGGCTTAGGTGATTCTCTTGCCTCAGCCTCCTGAGTAGCTGGGACCACAGGTGCCCACCACAATGCCTGGCTATTTTTTTGTTGCAGTTTGACCAGGGCTGGGTTCAAACCCGCCACCCTCGGTATATGGGGTCAGTGTCCTATTCACTGAGCCACAGGAGCTGCCCATATAGCTGTTTTCTTTTTTTTTGAGACAGAGTCTCACTTTGTCAACTTTGGTAGAGTGCTGTATAACGTCATGGCTTACAGCATCCTCAAAGTCTTGGTCAGACTCAAGTGATTCTCTTGTCTCAGTTTTTCATTTTTAGTAGAGATAGATGGGTCTCACTCTTGGCCAGGCTGCTCTCGAACTCATGAGCTCAAGCAATCTACCCCCACCCCTTGGCCTCTCAAGAGTGCTAGTGCTGTTAGGTTTTTTGTTTTTTTTAGTTTTTTGTTTAGACAGTCTCAAGCTGTTGCCCTGGGTAGAGTGCTGTGGTGTCACAGCTCACAGCAACCTCCAAGTCTTGGGCTTAAGTGGTTCTCTTGCCGCCACAATGCCCGGCTGTGTTTTTTTTTTTGGTTGTAGTTGTTGTTTGGCAGGCCCAGGCTAGATTTGAACCCACCAGCTCTGGTGTATGTGGCTGGTCCATAGCCGCTGAGCTACAGGTACCAAGCCAGAGGGGTTTTTTTTGTTTTTTGTTTGTTTTGTTTTGTTTTTTTGAGATAGTCTCACTATGTTGCCCTCGGTAGAGTGCCTTGTCATCACAGCTCACAGCAATCTCCAATTCTTGGGCTTAAGCAATTCTCTTGCCTCAGCCTTCCGAGTAGCTGGGACTAAAGGTGCCTACCACAATTTCTGGCTATTTTTTTGGTTGCAGTTGTCATTGTTGCTTGGGAGGCCCAGGCTGGGCTCGAACCCACCAGCTTTGGTGTATGTGGCCAGCGTCCTACTCACTGAGCTATGGGCACCAAGCCAAGCTGTTATTTTTTTTGTTGTTGTTTGTTTGTTTTGAGACAGAGCCTCAAGCTATTGCCCTGGGTAGAGTGCCATGGCATCACAGCTCACAGCAATCTCTAACTCCTGGGCTTAAACGATTCTCTTGCCTCAGCCTCCCAATAGCTGGGACTACAGGGACCCACCACAACGCCCGGCTATTTTTTGGTTGTAGTTGTCATTGTTGTTTGGCAGGCCTGAACTGGATTTGAACCCGCCAGCTCTGGTGTATGTATATGGCTGGTGCCTTAGACGCTTGAGCTACAGGCACCCACCAAAGCTATTAGTTTTTAATTTAGATTGTCCTGCTCCTCCCCATCCAAATGGGAGATCAATTCCAGAGTGGATATAGGTAGTATGTCTGTCAGATTAGAAATTCAGATGTTGTTTGATAACAACAATACTGTATCTACTTTATGCTTTTTCATTTTTTGAGATAGTCTCACTTGGTTGCCCTGAGGTAGAGTGCCATGGCATCATAGCTCAAAGCAACTTCAAAGTCTTGGGCTCAAGCAGTTCACTTGCCTCACCTTCACAAGTAGCTGGGACTACAGGCACTTGCCATAATGCCTGGCTAATTTTTAAGAGACAAGGTCTTGCTTTTGCTCAGGCAGGTCTTGAACTCCTGAGCTCAGATAATCCACCCGCCTCAGCCTCCCAGAGTGCTAGGATTACAGGTATGAGCCACTGCACCCAAGCTATGCTTTTATACTTTTTGAAATTGAACATTTTGCTGGCGATCTGAGGGGAATTAAGTCTCACATTTTTCTCTTTGTATCTAGATAATAAAAGGACCTCAAGAATCATTAGTCAAAATATTTGGCAATAAGGCAATGCAAACTAAAGCAAAAGCAGTGATAGATAATTTTGTTAAGAAACAAGAAGAAAAATATTATTCACACAGAGTTGGTAAGTAGGTTTTTCCACTGAAGCCCTTTAAAATGTTGTAAATGTCCTTCGGTGGTATAAGCCATTATACCTGATTTCCTTTCCTGCTAGAAAGCATTAGGATCCACTCATAAATCTATAAATCTACTCTTATCAATCTATAAATCTACTCTTATCAATCTTTTCTATGAAAGCCCAGGATAGTTTTTTCTTCAAATTAAAACTGCTTTGGCTCAGAGCCTGTGGCTCAAGTGGCTAAGGTGCCAGCCACATACACCTGAGCTGGCAGATTCGAATCCAGCCCAGGCCCACCAAACAACAATGACAGCTGCAACCAAAAAACAACCAGGCATTGTGGCAGGCGACTGTAGTCCCAGCTATTTAGGAGGCGGAGACAGGAGAACCACTTGAGCCCAGGAGCTGGAGGTTGCTGTGAGCTGTGATGCCACGGCACTCTACCTAGGGCAATAGCTTGAGGCTCTGTCTCAAAAAAAAAAAAAAAGCTTAATACCTGATTAAGCCTAACAGTTTTACTTTTCACAGGTAAATGACAATGAAATAACCTTTTTTTTAGTTTTTTTTTTGAGACAGAGTTTCACTATGTCACCCTTGGTAGAGTGCTGTGATGTCACAGCTCATAGCAACTTCCAACTCTTGGGCTTAAGCAGTTCTCTTGCCTCAGCCTCCCAAGTAGCTGGGACTACAGGTGCCTGCCATAACACCCAGCTATTTTTTGGTTGCAGTTGTCACTGTTATTTAGCTGGCTTGAGCTGGGCTCAGACCACTAGCCTCCATGTATGTGGCTGGCGCCATAACCACAGTACTACGGGTGCCGAGCTGAAATGACCTTTTAATGCACCTACTTTAATATTAATGGTAAAGATTGGTCCTGGCCTCCTGACTCATCCCCAGATTCATGACTGACTGAAAACTGCTTACATTTTTGGTATTTGAAAAATCTCAGATCTGTATTAAAGAGGAAAAAAGTGGGCTCAGCACCTGTGGCTCAAGTGGCTAAGGTGCCAGCCACATACACCTAAGGTGGCGGGTTCGAATCCAGCCCAGACCTGCCAAACAACAATGATGGCTGCAACCAAAAAATAGCCGGGCATTGTGGCGGGCGCCTGTAGTCCCAGCTACTTGGGAGGCTAGGGCAAGAGACTCGCTTGAGCCCAGGAGTTGGAGGTTGGAGGTTGCTGTGATGCCATGGCACTCTACCCAGGGGGACAGCTTGAGGCTCTGTCTCAAAAAAAAAAAAAAAAAAAAAGGAAAAAAGCCATCATTGAACCATATCTAGAAGCAACACAGAAGTAGAACAGGGAGATGTGGGTTCAGATGGCAGCATTGCCTGTTAGTGTTTTTTGGGAAAAAACTTACTCCCTAAAGCCCCATTTCTGCATCTGTTACCCTGGGGCAATTCTGCATCACAGAACTACTGTGAGGATTAAGTAATATGTACTGACAGCATTTCAGCACACACTAGACTCCAGGCCAGTTTCCTTCCCTACTGCAATGAATTAAATTTTTAGTAAGTTGTTAAATGATAACAAGATCCATGAAAAGGTCATGGCACTATTCTATGGAAACCCCAGATTTTGTATTTTAAGCATTATCCTCTGGTTACTAGAAAATAATAGGAAAAAACTAACCTGGTAAAATACTTTCAACAGATATTGTTGCATTCCAACCTTCTGTTGGAAGAGGTCGCGGCACGGATAACAATGTTGCTGCAGAAGACCGGCCTTTGATAGACTGGGATCAGATTAGAGAGGAAGGTTTGAAATGGGAAAAAAAAAAGTGGGCAGGTTAGTGCTGCATCTTAATATTTTATATCTGCCATTTTTTATTATTGGTAAAAGGTCTGTGCCTTATTTTTAGTGACAAAATGTGTATCAAAAACAATTTTAAGTGATGCAATTCTGTAGGTCATGATAATTTATATGTTGTCTCTTGTGATTTATACTATAAATGGAAGATTAAATATACTTTGTCTTATTTGAGGTTACTTGCTGCAATAGGTTAATAGAATGTTAATAAATGAAAATCAGGCCCCAGGGAAAATGTAAAGTGAATGAACATGCAAACTTTGGACAAAACTTTAAATCACAGAAAGCATAACGGTTTTTGAGATTAGCTTCCTTTTTTGTTTGAATTTTATTTATTTTTAAAGCTTTTCATATCTCTTAATATTTTTTCTTATTTCTCTTTTTAATTTTTTTTTCTGGGACTTAGTGAACTTCATTTTTTTTTTAATGTTATTTCATTGCTGGCTCAGTGCCTGTGGCTCAAGTGGCTAAGGCGCCAGCCACATACACCTAAGGTGGTGGGTTTGAATCCAGCCCGGACCCGCCAAATGACAATGATGACTGCAACCAAAAAATAGCCTGGTGTTGTGGTGGGTGCCTGTGGTCCCAGCTACATGGGAGGCAGAGGCAGGAGACTTGCTTGAGCCCAGGAGTTGGAGGTTGCTGTGAGCTGTGATGCCATGGCACTCTACCCAGGGGGACAGCTTGAGGCTCTGTCTCAA
>NW_003852430.1:16464717-16472949 GCF_000181295.1 Otolemur garnettii
CTTGAGCCCAGGAGTTGGAGGTTGCTGTGAGCTGTGATGCCATGGCACTCTACCCAGGGGGACAGCTTGAGGCTCTGTCTCAAAATAAATAAATAAATAATAAATAAAATT
The DNA here is from genome assembly GCF_000181295.1 of Otolemur garnettii. Classification (NCBI taxonomy): domain Eukaryota; kingdom Metazoa; phylum Chordata; class Mammalia; order Primates; family Galagidae; genus Otolemur; species Otolemur garnettii. Next base: position 16,464,829 of record NW_003852430.1, read on the forward strand.
AAAAAACCATTGTACTAAATGTGAGCTAAACATTAACAGTGATGAAGGCCACTCGGTTGGTCAGCATCTCTACAGATTAAGTTTCTAGTACTGCCTTGACTATATGATATGAGTTGGAGATTTGGGATAGGAGACCAGGGAAAGAATTTGGAATATGGAACAACTATAAGAGACATTTAAGAAATGTAGCACCAAAGAGCTGGATTCGGTGACTCACCCCTGAAATCCTCAAAGGTTAGGAGGACAAGGCAGGAAAATGGCTTTGACCCAGGCAGTTAGGAATATAGCAATAATCCTGATACTGCACTCTAGCCTGGGCAACAGAGCTCTCTTAAAAAAATGTAGTTTCGGGCGGCACCTATGGCTCAGTGAGTAGGGCGCTGGCCCCATGTACCGAGGGTGGCAGGTTCAAACCTGGCCCTGGCCAAACTGCAACAACAACACCAACAACAAAATAGCCAGGCATTGTGGCAGGCGCCTATAGTTCCAGCTACTCAGGAGACTGAGGCAAGAGAATCACCTAAGCTCAAGAGCTGGAGGTTGCTGTGAGCTGTGATGTTACGGCACTCTACCGAGGGTGACAAAGTGAAACTCTGTCTCTTTTTAAAAAAGAATGTAGTTTCATCCTTCTCTGCATCTGCAAAAGAAAAATAGGCGTGGTGGCTCAGGTTTATAATTCCTAGCACTGTGGAAGGCTGGGGCAGGTGGATCACTTTAGCTCAGGAGTTCAAGACCAGCCTGAGCAAGAGAATAGACCTCATTTCCCCTAAAAATGGGAAAAACTAGTTGGGTGTAGTATGGGGTACCTGTAGTCCCACCTACTCAGGGGGCTGAGGCAGGATGATCACTTGAGCCCAAGACTTTGAGATTGCTGTGAGCTCTGGTGCCAAGGCACTCTACCCAGGGCAACAAAGTAAGACTGTCTCAAAAAAAAAAAAATGTAGTTTCAGAGAGTACATCAAGGATATAAATTTAATTCCTAAAAAGTAATGGGAAAGACATTCAAAGAAAGATGAACTCAAACTAAGAATTATGTTTGCTAGCAGACTCCTGAATCGTGCTTTCATGTCTTGTAAGGCACGTTCTCTTTGACTTTAAACTTGATTATTAAAAGATCCCTCTCTTGGGTAAAAAGGTAATTGAAACACAAACCAATAAAGGAGATCTCTCAGGCAGGCATAAATAAGGCTACAAAAATAGAATTGTCTAAAACTGCATTCATGGTAAATATATTTTAGTTTGATTTCCACAGCTTTCACTAAGTGTTAATGAAATATAGATTCTTTTATTAAAGTGTGGATTTCATCATTTTCCCAGACTTACCTCCTATTGAGAAAAACTTTTACAAAGAGTCAACAACAACAAGTTCAATGACACAAGTGGAAGTAGACAGTTGGAGGTGGGTGGTTTTATTACCTTATTGCGTGAGTTTTTATATAGCTAGTAATATTTGCTTTATAGGCAAAGATGTGAAATGGTTACATTTTGGGGATTGTACCTTCCATATTCAATATGAAAACTTTGTTGCATCCTACATGATATATATTATAGCATGGCTGTCCAATTAAATTTCCTGCAGTGATGAAAAATGGTCTGTACATATGTATATGTATGTCTGTCTAAAGGAGAAACCATCATGTAACTACTGAACACTTAAAATGTGGGTCACATAGCTGAGCAACTGAATACATAGTTGAGAATTTTTTTTTTTAAGAGACAAGAGTCTTACTTTGTCGCCCTCAGTAGAGTGCCATGGCATCACAGCTCACAGCAACCTCCAGCTCTTGGGCTTAGGCGATTCTTTTGCCTCAGCCTCCCGAGTAGCTGGGACTACAGGTGCCCACCACAATGCCTGGCTACTTTTTTTATTTTTGTTGGATTTAGGCTGGGGCTGGACTCCAACCTGCCACCTCGGTATATGGGGTTAGCGCCCTACTCACTGAGCCATAGGCACCACCCATAGTTGAGAATTGAAAAAAATTTTCCTGATACAGGTCCTTAACACCAAGTCTGGTTTTGATTTAAGAAGTATATGATTTTTCAGGCTTCACGCTGCAATTTCCCTAACAGGTAGGATTTTATCAGTTGTAGTTGAATTTCTAGATAGCTCTTAAATTGATTTTGGAAATTTCATTCTTGGGGAGTAAAGTGACCAAAGCCACTAATCGTTGTTTTACTTTTTCTTTAAAGGAAAGAAAATTTTAATATAGTATGTGATGATTTGAAAGAAGGTGAAAAGCGTCCAATCCCTAATCCGACCTGTGCATTTGCAGATGCCTTTCAATGTTATCCTGAAATTATGGAAAACATTAAAAAGGCAGGTTTTCAAATGCCAACACCTATTCAAGTAAGTATTCCATAATAGTAATATTTCACTGAATAATGTTTCCCCCCCCAAAACAATGGTACCTGATTGTTAGAAGTTAAATCACCAGGGGGAACTCTTTCCCCCAGCCCTCCCACCCTCTGAGACAGAGTCTCACTATGTTGCCCTTGGTAGGGTGCTCACAGCAACCTCAAACTCTTGCCTCAGCCTCCCAAGTAACTGGAACTATAGGCGCCCACCACAACACCTGGCTATTTTTGTTGTTGCAGTTGTTTAGCTGGCCTGGGCCAGGTTTAAACCCACCACCCCAGGTATATGTGGCTGATGCCATAACCACTGTGCGCTATGGGTGCCGAGCCACCAGGAGGAACTCTTATTAGCACCCCTCTTAGCCCTCTCCTCCAGCCCTCAAAAAAATCTTTGAAAGATTAGAACTGGGAAAGGAGGAATTGTTAGCACAAAGAGATAATTTTTGTTTTAATGTTTAATTCTATTTCAGTCACAATCTTGGCCAATAGTTTTACAAGGAATAGACCTTATAGGAGTAGCCCAAACAGGAACCGGCAAGACGCTGTCTTATTTAATGCCTGGATTTATTCATCTAGATGGTCAACCAAAGTAAGAATTCCCATGGCATTTCATAGACTGGACACCAAAAATGTAATTAAAGTATCTTTTTTTTTTTAATTTTTTATAGAGACAGTGTCTCAATTTATCGCCCTTAGTAGAGTGCTATGGTATCACAGCTCACAGCAACCTCCAACTCCTGGGCTTAAGGTGATTCTCTTGCCTCGGCTCCCAAGTAGCTGGGACTATAAACGCCCACCACAATACCTGGCTATTTTTTGGTTGTAGTTGTCATTGTTGTTTGGCAGGCTCAGGCTGGATTCAAATCCACCAGCTGTGGTGTATGTGGCTGGTGCCCTAGCCGCTGAGCTACAGGCGCTGAGCCTTTTTTTTTTTTAAATTGAGACAGTGTCTCACTTTGTGTCACCCTTGGTAGACTGCTGTGGTATCATAGCTCACAGCAACCTCAAACTCTTGGGCTCAAGCTATTCTCTTGGCCTCAGCCTCCCAAGTACCTGGGACTACAGGTGCCTGCCACAACGCCCAGCTATTTTTTTTTTTAGCAGGCCGGGCTGGTTTTGAACCCACCAGCTCTGGTGCATGTCGCCAGCACCCTACCCACTGGGCTATGGATGCCGCCTAGCATTCTAGATTGTATCAGTACATTGTTAAGTGTGTGGGTCATAATTAGTAGCAGTATGCTGTGGGAACTTTTAATCACACACCCTTTCAGAAAAGGTGTAAATGTGTCTGTGACTATGTCTAACTTCAATACTCTTTAAAAATCTTGAAAGTTCTGAGTGAACGTAACATACATATGAGACAGATACCGTAATCTAATGTTAATCTGCTCTCTCTCCAAAGAGTTGGAGGAAAAAGGAACAGACCTGGCATGTTAGTGCTTACACCAACTCGTGAATTAGCTATTCAAGTGGAAGCTGAATGTTCTAAATATTCATATAAAGGTCTTAGGAGGTAAGTTGCTTTTTGGCCATTCCTTTACTCCTTTAGTATTTTAAGTTTTATATGTCTTCTCCATTATTTTTCACACATTTAGAGACTCAATGGCTCAACATGGGTCGGGTATTAGTTCCTGATTTAACTAACTATAGCCTGGGTAAAAGGGACAAGTACAGGAGTGGCTCTTTAGGACACACCACTGTCGGCTGATGGGTGTGCATAGTCCTCAGAAACTGGCAGGATTAGGTTGGTTGGAATGTTTAGTTATGATGAGATACTCTTGGCTAAACGTGAACCTCTGGATTTTTTCCCTTTGTTTATTTTGGGGTTTTTTTTTCTTAAAGCGTCTGTGTATATGGTGGTGGAGATAGAGACCGGCAAATAGAAGACCTTAGAAAAGGTGTAGATGTCATCATTGCAACACCTGGAAGGCTAAATGACCTGCAGATGAATAACTTTGTCAACTTGAAAAGTGTAACGTACTTGGTAATCATGGAGGCAGGCTTCGGGATGCTGGGAGGAAAAAGAGCTGAACTGTATATTTTTTTCTCTCTCTCTTTTTTTTTTTTCCAGTTTTTGGCCAGGGCTGGGTTTGAACCTGCCACCTCCGGCATATGGGGCTGGTGCCCTGCCTCTTTGAGCCATAGGCGCCACCTCTTGCTCTTTTTTAAATTTCAGATTAATGAAGGTACAAATTATTAGTTTATATAATTTACACATGACAGGTAAAAGTCAGAGGGTTTTTTTGTGGGGGGAGACAGAGCCTCAAGCTGTCCCCCTGGGTAGAGTGCCATGGCATCACAGCTCACAGAAACCTCCAACTCCTGGGCTCAAGTGAATCTCCTGCCTCAGCCTCCCAAGTAGCTGGGACCACAGGCGCCCGCCACAACGCCTGGCCATTTTTTGGTTGCAGCCATCATTGTTGTTTGGCGGGCCTGGGCTGGGGATTCGAACCCGCCACCTTAGGTGTATGTGGCTGGCATCTTAGCCGCTTGAGCCACAGGCACCAAGCCAAAATACAGAGTTGTAGTTGTGTCTTACACCCAGGGAGTGTGCCCTGTATCCATGCTTGGTAACCATTATGTGGGAAGCTACTGAACCCTGCTCTTTTTTTTTTTTTTTTTTTTGTAGAGACAGAGTTTCACTTTGTTGCCCTCAGTAGATGCTGTGGCGTCACACAGCTTACAGCAACCTCTAACTCCTGGGCTTAGACAATTCTCTTGCCTCAGCCTCCCGAGTAGCTGGAACTATAGGCACCCGCCACAATGCCCGGCTATTTCTGTTGTTACAGTTGTCACTTTTGGCTGGCCCCAGGCCGGGTTTGAACTCACCAGCCTGGGTGTATGTGGGTGTACTGAGCTATGGGCGCCGCCCTGCAGATGGCTTTGTTAATCTAACCACTGTGGAGAAATTAAAGCAATGAGTGGATAATAAGGGAAACTGCTATTTCCATTTTCTACTTAAAAACAAAGCATATTGGGCAGCACCTGTGGCTCAGAGGAGTAAGGCGCCGGCCCCATATGCCAGAGGTGGCGGGTTCAAACTCAGCCCCAGCCAAAAATAAAATAAAATAAAAAAATAAACAAAGCATATCATTTAGCTGCCTCCCATGTCTAATCTAGCTGCATTATTCATTATTGATGTAGGTTTTAGATGAAGCAGACAAGATGCTGGACATGGGATTTGAACCTCAGATAATGAAGATTTTGTTAGATGTGCGCCCAGACAGGCAGACTATTATGACGAGGTAGGTATATGCCTGATAACTGTGTAAAATAGTGGGATAGAATCGCATTGTGTTTGGTTAAAAATATTTTTTGAGATCATTAGGTCACAAATATCATATTATCACTTAGTTTGGTAACTAAACATAGTTGTAAGCTTTATTTGTGACTGTTGGGTTTCCTAAGTTGCAGATGGAGATTTCTGTAGAAACATTACTCAAAGATCTCACATTTAAATAAAAGATCATGGCTCGGCACCTGTAGCTCAAGCAGCTAAGGCACCAGCCACATAACAGCAGAGCTGGTGGGTTTGAATCCAGCCCAGGCCTGCCAAACAACAATGACAACTACAACCAAAAAATAGCCAGGCATTGTGGCAGGCACCTTTAGTCCCAGCTACCTGGGAGTCTGAGGCAAGATAATCACTTAAGCCCAAGAGTTGGAGGTTGCTGTGAGGTGTGACGCCATGGCACTATATCCAAGGCAATAGCTTGAGACTCTGTCTCAAAAATAATAATAATAAATAAAAGATCACCGGTTGTTGTAAGTAGACTTTGGTTGAATTGAATACTTTTTCCCATGATAAAACAGGAAGCAGGGCGGTGCCTGTGGCTTAGTGAGTAGGGCACTGGCCCCATATACTGAGGGTGGCGTTCTAAACTTGGCCCTGGCCAAACTTCAACAAAAAAATAGCCAGGCGTTGTGGCAGGCGCCTGTAGTCCCAGCTACTTGGGAGGCTGAGGCAACAGAATGGCTTAAGCCCAAAAGCTGGAGGTTGCTGTGAGCTGTGACGCTATGGCACTCTACTGAGGGCAACAAAGTGAGGCTCTGTCTCAAAAAAAACAAAACTGAGGAAGCAATGATTGTTTGAATGCAGAGTGATTTGTAAAGACCAGTTTCTCCTGGCCTCATATCCTTTTTCATTATTAATAATAGCATATAATTGAGGAAATAACTGAATCCCAGTATATTTATATTTAACATGGGGTATACTGAATTACACACCACTTTGTTTCCCATTTCAAGAAAAGTGAAGCTGGACTTCATTGCAGTTACTGTTAATGGTATAAAAAGTGGTGACTTTTTTTTTTGTCTTTTGAGCCAGAGCCTCAAGCTGTCCCCCCTGGGTAGAGTACTGTGGCATCACTGCTCACAGCAACCTCCAACTCCTGGGCTCAAGCAAGTCTCCTGCCTCTGACACTCCCAAGTAGCTGGGACCACAGGTGCCCGCCACAACGCCAGGCTATTTTTTGGTTGCAGCTGTCATTGTTTGGCGGGCTCGAGCTGGATTCGAACCCACCACCTTAGGTGTACGTGGCTGGCATCTTAGCCAGTTGAGCCACAGGCACCGAGCCAAAAGTGGTGACTCTCATTATTTCATAAGTGGTTGGAGAAACATTTAAATTTCCATATCCTTTCATTGGTATATTTAAAAAGATTATTATTTGGCATAAGCATTTGGTTTTGCCTACTGACATGGTCTGAAAAAAACTTGAGTTTGGGGATTTTTTTGTTTTATAAGGTCCAAGAGAAAACTAACCTAAGACTAATTTCATTTACCTTATTCTAGGCTAGAATTTAATTGAAGTTATTGTAGGTTTCCTTCACCTTTGGTTTAAAGAACTATTAAACCTATTGAAAGATTTCATCTAGCCAGCCACGGTGGCTCACGCCTGTAATCCCAACACTGTGGGAGGCTAAAGAGGGAGAATCGCTGGAGCTCAGGAGTTCAAGAGGGAAAGTGAGACCCCAACTCATGAAAAAAATGGCAACACCCAGCTGGGCGCCATGGCGAGCACCTGTAATCCCAGCGGCTTCCAGAGGCTGAGGCAGCGGGATGCCCACAAGCCAGGAGTCTGAGGTTGCAGTGAACTACCAAGCCACTGCACTTTGCTCAGGGGCACAGGGTGGGACTCTGTCTCCACAAAAGAAAAAAAAAGGAAAGAAAAAATAAGTAAAGAAATAAAATTTAAAAACCAATAAAGAAAAAACAAAAAACAAAGATTTCATCTAGTAGCTTTCCTATAGTTGAATAATTTTTAGTTGGATCTGCCTTACTTAATAAAAAGATAGAAAATACTGAATGTGTCTTTCATGAGTGACTTCGTTCATGGTGCTCAAGCAAACAGTAACGTTGCTTTCCACTAACTCTTCAGTGTTTGTGTATCTTGTATTTCCAGTGCAACTTGGCCATATGCTGTTAGGCGACTTGCACAGTCCTATTTGAAAGAACCAATGATTGTCTACGTTGGGACATTGGATCTCGTTGTAAGCTTGTTTATTACTGTTTTTATACATTTCTTATGAAAATTTTAAACAACTAATTTGACCTATCATCTCTGCTGTCATCTCTGCCAATTTTAGAGCAATTCCCAGGTACATATAATTATATCTGTAAATATTTCAGCTTATGTCTAAGAGATTAGTTTTAACATGCTTACAGTACTAATTTGTCACATTTAAAATTTCAATAATCTGTTAAACATGGGAGGCGCCTGTGGCTCAGTGAGTAAGGCGCTGGCCCCATATACCGAGGGTGGCGGG